>NC_134483.1:130428396-130728396 GCF_040206685.1 Ascaphus truei | reverse complement strand
AAAAAAATGACCAAATCCAGTGCTAGTGGGGGTCTGTGTATGTGTAGCGTAGTGATCAATTCTTTGTAATGACTCATAATATTTGCGATGTGGGTGATGGTTTGAAAAATGCACTATATCTGGAGTAGGTCTCACACACAAACACAGCCACCTAACTGAAGAAAGCCGTAAATATTGAGGTCACAAAACTGTGTGGTGTTGTGTTCCAAGCAGCTTAAAACGCATAATAATATACACATGTACATAATCATAATATAAATGTTTAATGCTTTTGGAAAAACCTCTTTGGACTGGATTTTTAGAAAAATGTAAGCACTTTTGTAATGTACATTGTAAAAATAGGTGGGGTGAGAAGCTGTCTAAAATAAACGAGTTCCTTAAAAAAATTAATGGGACTGATAACTCTCTAAATAAAATAATAAAATGGCACTGTGGGAGTTAAGTAAACAAATAGTGGTACTCATTACTCCCCAGTCCCATCACACCTTGATCAGTGGTTTGTTAGGAATATTGCTGCGTATTTAAACACCACCTGATATTTTTTAGTACGTCAGTACGTTTTAAGAGGCTGCAATTTAAAAGAATGGCCACATTCTCCAGAACGTGCCATGTGCCGCTATCTTATTCTGTAATTGACATGATCTAAAAGCTGACCGGCTCCATCAAATACACTGGAAATTCTATCACTTCCTATCACCTATAAATACGTGTATGGGCAGATGTGTCACCAATGTGAAAAAAGCACACTTATTTCTAACTTAGAAATGTGCACGTTTTTGTGATGGTCTGTGATTTTACAAGGCTATCACAAAAACGTGCACATTTCTTAGTTTGCCAAATATTCAAAGTTAGAAATAAGTGTGCTTTTTTTCACTGCGTGAGTTTTTTTTGTATCTCATGGATTATAGTTTATATAAATTCAAGATATAGTAAGATATATTTTTCATGTATAGAATCAAACTATTGCATAGACAAAAAGAAAAAAATATATACAGTATACCATTGAGCTAAAATAGAAACAATTCGTTCTGGGTTGGGCAAACAGATATAGGGGGTAAAGTAAAAAAATAAAAAAAATAAAATGGTACCTCAATAAAGACTCTAACGCAAAGAAGTCCTCTCAAATATAGAATATGGCCATTATTGTTACGCCATAACCCTTTAATACAGGTCAAGTGAGTCAGCAAGACCAACTCCACGAGAGAAGAGAGACAATTCCCTACATCTCTCATAGCAATGAGGTACTCCAAAAGCAGTTAGAGTTGGAAAATCTCATCATTGCTACTTAGCAAATAAAAAGGCTGAGGAGCCAAGTGTGTAACGCTGTTAAATATTCCAGGAGTCACTCAAAGAGGTATGGAACACACAGCCCATATGTAGATTTCTAAACAATTGTTCTCCTCCTAATGACTCGCCGCACCTTGCTTGGTAGGAGCAGGCCTGCTACCTGTCAGATTCCTGCATTTGATGGCTCAGTGAGACAAGTCAGGGGAACATATCATCTGCCATACAGTATGTATAGGCTTCTAAATGAGCGCCTCAGGACTGCAATATGTCTGTCTGAGACATTGACCTCCGTTTTGTTGGGTTTGTAAAAAATATATTTTAAACAAGAATAATAAAAAGACAGCTGATTAATTCACAACACAACAGCACCTGAATGTCTAAAATCATATTGCTATTCCAGGCCCCCTTCATTCAACAGGATACTTTTGAAACAGCTGCACGAATACAAAATACTGGTTCACCTGCTGCCACTACAGTGTTTCCTTCAGCAGTCACTAATGATTTTAATTTACACCCTCATAGTTAGTGAGGTTTCATATTCAAGCAAATACATGTGTTGTGAAATGCTGTACTTGTTCAACCATGATATATTTCTGTATATTTCTAATGCTTCTGTGATTAAAACCTGTGCCGTTAAAGCAGCTGCTCGCTTTGTTTTTTGGAATATTTTACCTGAACCGAGCACCCCAAGAGCTGCTCCATGATCCCCTGATGCCCATTTCCCCCCTGGTCCCCTGACTTCAGCACTGGGTTGAATATGTGCCCACTGGAGACAAAATGGCAGCGGAGTCGAGGCTCTGCCCGGCAGCCAATAGAAAAGTCATGATGTTGCGGCTTCCAAATTGGTGACCCCCTCCCACGGCCATGTTTGTAGTCCGGTGGGCATATGTTTATTTCTGTGTGTGCTTGTGTTGACACAATAAAACAATTGATCTCCAGAACTGGGGGTTTCAGCACTTTAGGGGGGCCCATGGGTAAGCTAAGGCGGACCCCCTGGTTTAGGTAAGCTGTAGAAAATATATCTAACTGGACAAACTGCTGCTTTAACCGTTAGCCATTCCAGAGACCTTTATGACGTACCAAGTATGTCATGGGCACTTGCTCATTTTCATGGGGCAGATCCCTCTGGGTTTCTGATATTCTGGCGCCCGCCACGTCATGTGATTGGTCGAGGAGCGATCCTAGGGTTGCCAGGTGTCCAGTTTTGAACCTGATTGTCCAGCATTTGGACACTCTGTCCAGTAAAAAAAAATAAAGGTAATACTGGACATGTATGTGTCCGGTATTACCCCTCTGGACATAGTGACCTGCCGGCTTTGGGAAGGGGGGGGGGGGGCACAGGATTTCCCCGAACAGGGAGAGAGCAGAGATTTTGCTAGGGGGCTTGGCAGCTTCCTCCATCCAGATTGCAGCCAATCAGGAGGAGGTGTCAGGAGCCTGGGGGTGGAGCCATGGAGAGGAGGAAACAGCATGGATCAGTGAGTGGGGTGTGTGTCTGTCTTGGACACGTCGCACCTTTCACCATGGTGTCCAGTATTTTTGGAGAAGACACCTGGCAACCCTAGCGATCACATGACACAGAAGTGCCGGAGTTCTGGGTCTGCCACATCCCATGCACTGTAAAGGTTAATGCATGCTTATCACTGTCTATATAGAATTGTTATCATTTTTAGGCATAGATAAATACACTGTAGGCCAAAATCTTATTTCACAAGGTTACTTGCTAGCTGTTTCTTGATTTGTGTTGCTATTCCTGGCGTTTTTCTTTTCATTATCTACCTTGCTTTTAAAATATATATATTTGCCCCTTCTGAGATATGTCAAAGAATTGTTAAAATTAATGATCAAATAATAAAAAACGAATCTAGTATTTGGGTGTACAACGTGATGAATATGTTGATTTTTACTGTTCTTAACACAGTGTAATCACTACCTGAACAGATATTAGAATACAAGGGGTTAAAATGCAAACAAATAAATGAAGTATATATGTTAGAAAATAGAATACTGTATGTGCCTGTAACAGGAACCTATCACTGTTTGATACAAACTGCCTCTAAATCCAGCAGTGTGCTGGTTAATTGCACACAGGCAATCAACAAGACTGCACCTGGCTGATTAGGACTCTTAGAAAAAGCCTGATATGAGAAACAGGAGAGAGATTCTTTAGCTCACATTTGGGCTGACATAAGGAGAAAGAGGACTGCAGAGATTTCCTTAGCCCACAACTGGACTGACCTGAGGAAAATAGGATGTCTTGATGCACACAAAAAGATTGTATGCTGACAGCAAGACAAGGGGACAAGACCTCTCTATACCTGGACACAGAGAGTGTCATAGCACACAAGGATGCTGACCCAGGAGAGAGGCCTTCCCCTACAGCTACAACAACAGAAACAGATAAGAGACTTTCTTGTTGGATTGTTGGGGGTGTATATATATATATATATATATATTTGTTTGGGGTGGTAATCAGCCTAGCTACCCACCCATTTAGATAAGGCTGGAGTAAATGTTTAGTTATTTCTCCAAAGTGGAGTAGGCCTTTCTTTTGTTTCTTTTTGTATATTTTGCCTTGTTGAAGGAACAGGCGCAATAAAGTCAGGATTTAATTTCACTCTAATCGGTCTCCATTAACTACACACAGTCGAGAGTGGCCAACTACAGTCCTCAAGACCACCAATAGGCCAGGTATTAGGGATATCCCCGCTTCAGCACGTGGCTCAATCAGTGGCTTAGTCATTCTGACTGAGTCACTGATTGAGCCACCTGTGCTGAAGCAGGAATTTCCTTACAACCTGAGCTGTTGGTGGCCTTTGAGAACTGGAGTTTACCACCCCTGATCTAAGGCCTCGGATATAGCAGGCGCATGCAATGGAGCGCCTGGCGCTGCCCGCGCCTGTAGCTTGAGCGATCCGTGACCTGTAGGATTTCGGTGACATGCGCAACGGGATGGCGGAGCCGGGGCCATAATGTTACGTGAGCGATTCGCTCTCATTGGCTGAACTGCCCACGTGACCCAGCCGTCGCGCGACCTAATCAAAATCTTTTGTCGGCTGAAATATCTGCCGCTCCGTCGCTTCCTCGCTGGCGCGCACTATGGCTGGCCCCATAGATCCCCTGCATTTTGCGCACAGTCGCGCGGAGTATGGACGCGCCTAAGTTGTCTTTGTGTGAATTTCATTGAAGTATCCTGAAAGACCCGGAGACTTTATATACAGAAATTTGCCCTTGTTGTAACAGAACTCTAAAGGAAGTGTCAAAATGAAATTTACCACCATCTGATGGTACTATTAGTCAAGCATATGCTATCTGTGCCAAGATAGTGGTTGGGGTGGGGGGAATAAAGAGTTAACCCACCTACGAGGTGTCTCTAATTCCCTTCAGGACCCTCTCTAGTGCTGGTTACCCTCTGACTTCCCCACTGATGGACCTGTGATCCATCCCTCACAGAGCACTGGCAATGTTAAACACTTAACAGCTCTGAATAATCTACAAACTAATTAGCTGAGCGTCTGCAAGACTCTTGAGGTTGAGAGCAAATCCCTGATGTGTGCGGAGGGAGCTTCTACTGGGAAGAGAATGGAGTCTCCAGGCGGGGTGCGATTAACTCTTCTGTTTTATGCTCAGCTTGTTGTGTGATCACTGGCAGAAAAGTCTAACAAGCATTTCTTCATATATTTATTATGCTCGTCTCTGGCAGAACCTCTTGTCAGGCAAAAAACCTTGTCAGCGGAAAAGCTGTCGTAGGATCAGAGGAGACAGAAACAGGTGTCACAGAGGCCGTCAAAACTGAAGGGGGAAAAAAAGATTAGGGTACAGAGAGAAAGGCAGACGATTACATTAATGCTGCTTCTTTTATGTTATAGCTATGTGTTATTATCTGGAGGCGCTGAGTGCGCAATTGCCTCAAAGAAACGTAGACAGGAGACAAGGGGAAACACGATCGTTATTAACTGAAGAGGCAGTGTGTCAAAGCTGGATAGGGTTCAAAGTTTTGTCAAAAAAAATACTCAGACAACCACGTCTAGTGAACAAACTGCGGTTCTGCTTTCGGCTACATAAACATAGTAGCCATCTAAAATGTTCTGCTTGGAAACAGATCACAGAGGTAGAAATAATAACGAAAGATGTCATTGAGACTTTTTCACCCTCCTCTTTTTTTTTTTTTTTAATTATATTTAATTTGTATGCACATACATTTTGAACAGGCTTTTTTCTGAGCCTCGGAAAACATCTTGTAAAACACCTGTTTCCAATGCAATATAGACATGAAGCTGTTCTAAAAGTTAATTGAAGCTTTGATAAAATGTGGACAACCCATAAATGAAAGGATCACTTATGGACAATTCATTAGTACGGGAGTCTGGCAAACTGCACAAACTAAAACACAATCGCAAAAGATTAACCTCAATGATGTCATGCGGGGGGAATTCAGCCGTTCCTCACAGATACTCCAGAAAAGGCTGGATTTTCTACTCTCTTACCTCGTTCATAGAGCGAAAACATCTTTTAACTTGTCCTTTCAAATTAGCATGAATATTTGGATCATAACTCCCTGCAATAGAATTTCAGTGAAATGTGCTCAGTTCACCTCTACCTGATTCCACGACCTGTGATACGGATGTATTCTGTAAGCAGACCATCTGCTGATCGCAAGTGTGACAGAATTGATGATGTGTAGAAGAACAAGTAGTACCATGCTATGTGAACTACATACACCTCACCTCTGCTCCAGGCAGTGTACCCACAAGTGACTGTAATGTGGCACTCGGCATCTCTTACTAAACCTTACTTGGTCCTCCTGCTGTATGTTGTAGATGAAGACTGATGTAATTACAGTCATCATAGTACTTTTTTTTTATTTTTTTCAAATCACTTTTTGTTTTCTTTGTTTAACAAATTTGGTATGGTTGTTCCTGTGCTATGAAAAGCCTAACTTTTTAAAAAATGAACATGTTTATTTTTCCATCGAAATTGGCAGGTTTGTGGACCATGGCTCGACTTCGAGTCTTTTGAAAACTCAGATTTTTTGCAGTTGGACTATTTCAGAGAAAATAAACATTGAAAAGTGCATTCTGAACACTCCTAGAATGTTTTTTAATAGAACGTCTGTCACACTTTAGCTTACGCTAGGCGGTTTCCATCTCTCGACGAAATGGCCAAGTGTAGTGTAACAGTGTGGCTTTAACGATGGCAACCTAAAACCTGGGGCTTACCAGGCTTCTTTGTTAAACTTCAGAACTAATTCATCTGGCAAATCAAAAAAACAGCTACAATTAGAGGAGGCTAGGGAACTCCCCAGTTGCCAGCAGTAAGCATATAGATTTCCAAGTCTACAATTTCTCGCTACACACCATCCCGACTCTTGACTTCTGACCAAGGATGACTTCTATCTACTTGGTTTGTATCTAAAGCCCTCTCCCACCTAAATAAATCAAATCAATAACCAACTGGCACCCTTTATCTCCACCTTTAAGACCCATCTTAAAAACACACCTCTTTAATAAAGTATATGGGTATGTTATTATCTCCTATGCATTTGCCATGACCCTTTGCAGATGCACTTCCCAGAACACCCTCGCACTGTCTCTGTAAGTTCTCCCCACTTACCACTTACATTATAAGCTTCTCAGGGCAGGGACTCCTTTTCCTAGTGTTACTTTTATGTCTTAAAGCTCTTGTTCCCATTATGTGTGATATTATTATGTCACGTGTATTACTGGTGTGAAACGCTATGGATGATACTATACAAATAAAGATATAGAAACATGCATTATTCTTGATGCATGGCAGAAGTAAGTGTGGGGATTTAGGCTCTTTTGGCACATAGTGGCTCTATTGTCTCAGCAACGCCTCTAAGTTTTGGAGTGTCAGATTGTTACATGCATTGTTCCATAAAGGAAGATAATAGAACAAAAAAAGTGCAATGCAAATGTACCTGTGCTTGTAGTTGTACTCAGCATACGAGTATACAGGCACACACACAAAATGTAACTCCTTCCCTGGCAGGGGCGGCCACATTTCATACAGTAACACTCGCAAGATATCTCACACAGGTTACACAAAACAGTTCCAATCTTTGTATACAGCAAATAACAAGACCCTTAGCACAGATGCAAATATGTTCCAAGGGGTGGGCTATGCATCGAGTTCTGTTGTTATATAAGTGTAAAAGGCTTCTTTTTATTCTACATGCATTCGTTTTTGAGAGTTTGTATTGAGCTACAGTAGTTGCATGCATGCACATGCATCTACATATATGGTGTGTACATATTCTATATCAATAATTATTACCAATACTTCAAAAAGTGTGAAGTGGATGTATTCTGTTACTGTATTGCCATTCTTTTTTCCCTTTTAAATGTTTTTTTTCCAAATGTAGTCCGTGCAGCCAACCTGTAGTCATTGCTATTCACAACGCTTAAACAAAACCCCCAGATCTTAGTAAATAATCCCCTCAGTGTCTTTCTCACTCCATTGGGTTGGCTGGGTCCTCTTTTTTGAAGTGTAGTAGATAACCAACGTCCCAATGGAATTATCAACCAGCATGACCAGCTGACCCTGCCTTTTCATCACCTGGGCTTCTGTTTCTTTTTTCCTTCACGAACAATGAGCGCTTTCTTCTGCCACCGGTCTTCCATGGGAGTTTTATGATACATTGGTGATACATTGGGACGTTCCCATCGCCGCTTTTATACAGCTTTGCTCAGATGTGGAACTTTGTGGGGACAAAGTCGTATCACTTACAGTCTTCTCAAGCAATATCCAGGACTAGCCGCATGTACATAAATACCAATGAAAAAACTCTGGTAACTAGCCTGACTAGAAAGCCAATATGTTCTTGACGTTCAACCAAAACAAACCTTGCAAACTCACGAGTAGAAAACGCCGAAATAAGCACTTTAAGTTTAGAATTTGCCGCAGCTGTGTATGTCATTTTTGTGAAGCACAAGGACCCTTTTCAGTCCATTTCCTCCAAAATGTCAGCTTCTTTACTCTGCAAAGTATGTGGTTTTAAGATTCATTAAGTCCCTCTCGCACTGCATGTAATTGCTGCGTTCTCAGTGACTGCATACATTCAAACGCGGGGGCCCTCAGAAAGAGGGGAGGTTTGGCCTGTGATAGTAATGCCCGCAGCTAGAGCGTTTATCAGATGAAGATTCACACGCTGATAACGTGAGGGCTTTTCCCTTCTAGCTAATAAATTCTGGTCCGAGGCAAAGTCGGAAACAGTTGCACTTACTGGGACATTTCCTTAAGCAAGCAGGTATGCTGCAGGTAGCATCTGATTCGTAATACATTGCACCTCAGTATTTACCAGGTGTGGAATCTGTGCAGTGAAATATTGCACCTCAGTATTTACCAGGTGTGGAATCTGTGCAGGGAAACATTGCAGTCTGAAACAATTTTGACATCCATAAAGTTCTCTCGGGATGTTTAAAATCCTGTAGCTTTTTTTTTTTTTTTTTTTTTTTAGAGGCAATTTTGGAACGGAGCAATAATTTTATTACAATTACAGATCTCTTAGCACACGTAATCTACTAAAAATGTCATCACAGTGCCAGGGCGCACAGAGCAAAGCATTTGTTATGCTAGCACATATTAAAACTCTAATTGCATGATGAACAGCACTGTAATGTTACCTTCAAACAAAGCATGAGTCCACATCTGGAACATGGGGGTACATTTTTCTTGTTCAACAAGCTAGAAGTATGTGTCGGACTTTGGCCCTGGATGCGTGTCATTAAAGAAAGGTGGAGGGAAATGCAAGCTAGATAAACAAATGTTAATGCACTGTAACTATATATCGTTCCTACATTTTCTAATCATGCCAATCAAAAGTCAGACACCTAGTTTAATCAAAGCGCATTAAGCACCAATCCTACCCATGTTATTTGAGGTAAGGTGTCACAGAAATAAGAATAAAAGGAAAATCAAAGTGTAATACTGTAGTTTCCATATAATGAGTATTACACAGAACTGCTATTTATTGGAAATTAAAAAACGGGTTGTGTATCAAAGGCCCTTATTCTATAAAGTCTGATTGACTTAAGTGGGGCTTGTGCGACCGCACCGGATCAGATTAAAGGCCACAGTCAGTCTCCTGGCTGCAAAACCAGGGCAAAAGTAGAGTAAATTAGCGGCGCCATATTTATCTAAGCAAAAAGTCCCGTTGATTTTAATGCAATTCCGTTTCTTTGGTAAATCTAGTGTGTTTTTTAGCTCTGATTATGCTGTCGGGAGACTTGGATATATATCCCCTAGCACTCCTGTTTGTGGCAGGAAAAAAAAAGAAGTAACAGCAAAAGTGATATTAAACACTTGGAGAATAACGAAGAAGAAGAAGAATGATGGGGAATCTGTACAAAACAAAAGACAAAAACATTTAAGTAATTGACTATGTCACATTGGATGTAGCATTGGGTCTTTTGTTGCATACATTTGGCCAAGCTCAGTAGCACTACTTTTGACACACACACACATATATATATATATATATATATATATATATATATATATATATATATTATATGTGTGTGTATATACATCAGAAGCTCTGCTGGATCCCTGCTGCAAGTGTTGGGGTTTGAGATTATATCTCATAAATGCTGTTGTTCTAGCTCTATTTGTGAGTGTGCATTTTATAATATTTTTCAGTCCTACATAAATTGTAAAACTTTAACACACTAGGAGTGCGCCTTTTTTCTTTTTGTTTTTTCCCCAGATGTGTGTGTGTGTGTGTGTGTGTGTGTGTGTGTGTGTGTGTGTGTGTGTGTGTGTGTATATATATATATACATACACACACATATATACACACAGGGCCCGACAAACTGGGCCAAAACCCACTCGCCACCCCAAAAAGAAGTCACTCGCCCCCTACGACACTTACCTGCGGCGGGGTCCTGATGGAGTCTCCCAGCCTTCTGCTGTCTTGTCGCCATTAAAATTATGTTTTTCTCCTGCAGCACTATTCAAAATGGCCACGCTGCGTCATATGATGCCATGGCAAAGGGACTGTCCCGTTGCCTTGGCAATGTGACATCATATGACGCCGCACGGCCATTTTGAATTGTGCTGCAGGAGAAAAACATGATTTTAAAGATCAAGACGGAGACGCCGGGAGACACCGCCGCAGGTAAGCAATCGACAGCGGGCACAATGCAGTCGCCCCGGGTGACCGGGCAACCACTTTTGTCGAGCCCTGTATAGAGAGAGAGAGAAAGAGAGACCCAAACGTAGCACTCTGGTATACCGTTGGCAATATCAAAACATTTATTTATTAGATGTCACAAAAAAAGATTGCATAGAATATAAAAAACATGGCATAGATCCCCTGTACGTAAACCGTGGCAAATTGCTGACTGACGTGCCTGTCATAACGAGTGAAAAACACTGAAGGGAGCCAGGGAATAAGATAGCAAATCTCCCTGGCCTAAATACAAATCCCAAAGGAAACGTACATGCAATAAGATATGCAGCTCCAAGGGGAAGAAGACCAACAAACAGTGTTACTCCATGGCAGGTGTGCGAGTAAGAGAAGTTAACCCCCTACACATGTGAAGAGGTGTGGGGGAACAGGAACCATGTCCCAACCAAATAACTAAAGTCTCTTAAAGTATCCAATCGCAGTCCTGTATAAGAGACAAAATAGGGTGTAGGCTTGGTCCAAGTACAAATACACACAATGCGTGGATGTGTATCAATCCACAAAGCAATCCTGCAAACGTGCATGGAAATTAAAAGGCACATGAGACAGCAGCAGCAGCATCAAAGAGTATAGTTATGTGTCCCAAGAGGGGGAGAGACCAGGGGATCCTGCCCACTTCACCCACTTCTACGCGTTTCGGCACAAAGCTGGGGTTACAGCTTGCAGGGAGAATGAAAGTCTTGATTGATGTTGCATCACCAATAAAAAGTGAATTCTTTCATTTGTGATCTACTGTTTCAAAACGGTATCTATATTTTTCTACTGACACATTCTAACATTTGAATAAGGATACCACAGTATCATTTCCAGTCTTCTGCATTTCTTACCTGCTATAAAGATAAAGTATTTGTTTAAGTTCTTTATTTGGTAGTTGACTAAACCCCTAAAATGGCAGAAATTAGGAAATCAGAGGATTGAGGTGCAAATAACCTAAAGCAGTGTGTCAGTGTACAGTATTCCTCCACGTGAATCTGCAGAATAAAACCAACGGGTAAAAGATAAGAGCTTCACAATGGGGACGTAAGATAGCAATTTATCTCGAGTTCATGTACTCTCTTGTGACCGCTGGATGAGGGAGGAAGAGCATAATTTAACTGTGGTATGCAAAGGTGTGACACCATATGCATTATTTTGTGCAGCATGTCTGCTCTCGTCGATAAGCACCTTTTTAAAAAAAAAATTTTTTAAATATTGCCTCACTTTGGGACACATGCATTTTTCTTTAATTTTATGGTTAGGTGCTTAAGCCAGAATTCATGGGTAATGAAGGGTCATTATCAGGGTTGAACACTGCTAGACACAATTAATCCATTTACCCTTAAAGCAGCAATACTACTGTACATTTCCCATTTTCGTTTCTTATTTTTATATGTAAAGCATGTGACAATATATAATTCTGCATTCATACCTAAGCTGGCAAACATTTGGTGCTCCTGCTATAAGTCTGTACAAATCCTGATTATGTGCCTAACATAATGGCCACCTTTCAGTTTCAATCAATCCTTCAGTCAGTGTAACTCAGCAGCTACAATGTATCCTATTTCTAAGCGAACATCATCTATTGTTACAGTTTTCAGCTCAAACAGCTGGGAACATTGGCAACAAATGATCACAAACAGGAAAGTGTTGCAAAAATCTTGCACTACATGGGAAGTGGGCTAAAGCCTGCTATAGAAATCAAAGGATGATTTTAAACTAATTAAAAATGGCATTAAGAGTTGAATAAAAGAAAGAAAAACAGTCACAATTATCTAATACTACAAAAGGATTTATTAAAAAAAAAAAAAAAGTTCACATTTTGTTGCTTTAATATATTTTTTGGTTGTGATACTTTTTAGCGGACCAAGATTAGAGTTCTTCGTAGAGGAAATTATAGTCTACAGATAAATCTCATAGGTATCTTCTTCAGGTATACTTGAAATAATAATTCACCTTGTTAGGGAGATATTATTTGTGAAACTGCGGCAAAACTTGATGCACCAAGGAGATTTTGATGCAGTGTCCCACTTAATATTGTAGGGGGCATGCAGGGCTGTGCCATGCAGTGCTTTATCCTTAAATGCGTTAAAACCTTACTGGAGACAGTTTATCATTAGTGTTTCAGAATCCCGCTTGCTATTCATGAGCGATCGTGTAATGCACGTGTCTTGTTTTTTTCTGCGTCTCTCCATCACTTCAGCTTTGGACAAGCTCAGCACTCAGCACCTGTACCACCCGACACAAGTGGAGATTGTACAGTCCAACGTGGTGTTTGACATCAGCAGCCTCATGCTGTACGGTACGCAGGCCGTGCCCGTGCGACTCAAGATCCTGCTGGACCGGCTCTTCAGCGTGCTGAAGCAAGAGGAGGTGCTGCACATCTTGCACGGGCTGGGCTGGACGCTGCGGGACTACGTCCGGGGATACATACTTCAGGTAAGAGGAGTAAACAATATATATATATATTCAATTTTTTTTTAACTGTTATGATTTTAAATAACAATGGGAACAGAAAAAAGAAAGGGTTTGGAGCAAATCGATAAAATACAGTAACAATACGACCATAAGAAGAGGTAAGAGATATATATTTTGATATGCTTTTCACTCCCTTTTGTCAGGTGGATGAAAAACACACCAGAGCTTGTCCACACACACACGACCCCCACACCTCCCTCACAGTGTGCTTTAGCTGCCAGCTGTACACATTGTGATACTGGACATAGGCATTATTAATTAGTAGCATCCCCTCTCTTCACAGGGACTGAAGGCATTGGCTAAAGTGCCTTAGTAGAAAAGGCTGTGTACAGTAGCTGCTTTAACTTCCATTCAAATCAATGGCAGTTAACGTTATCCCATATTGGAGGGTAGTGAATCCCGTTGCCAGAGTGTGCTGTTGTTTAAGGGTGAACTTAAATTTATGATCATACATATAAGGTTTTGGTAATAACTCAACCTGCAGGTCTAAATGCTTCTATCTCATGTGAAGACTGTTGTTGAGGAGAGCGTCACCATGTGAGATGCATGGCTCTTCTCATTGCGTGAAACAATGCAGAACACTATACCACTCTACCATCAATGACCTTTGCCTTCTGGCTTTCTAAACAAACCATTCCGTATGTCGCTCCCATCACAGAATCCAACCATGATAGCAATCTATGACATTTTCTGGTTTATATTAACTGTTTCGTCATAGAGTTAGGTTGTCTTAATGTACACAAGGGTTTATTTAGAACGCATCCAGGTCCCATTGCCTATTGCTGCCCTCCATCACTGTTCCCCTCTTTCCTTTCTGGCCACGCTTACAAGATAGGTTCCAGGAGTTCTTGTAATGACATAACTGGTGTTATGTGGGGCATAGCGTAGCATAGGTAGGACAGACGGTGCTTAGCTCATAGGCGGAATGGAAGGTGACATGGTGAAAACAAGGGAGACTGGAGTGGATTTTTGCAGGGCAGGAAAAATGTAGCTTCCCTCGCGCATATTGTTAAGGTCCCATAAAATGTCAGTGTATTTTCAGGCTATGCCCCTAACACAAATGTCAGAAAGGCCCAAACGATATTCACTTTATCACAGCTACTTCTTTTGCTCATATTTATTTATTTTAAAGCTGCCTCATGCCGGGTTTTACTGGCTTCAAAACGCGAAATAAAACATAAACATAATTTGGGATAATATAATCACGTTAACAGACTGCAACTCGCGCCATTTTAGATTAGAATGTGACGACTGAGAAACGTCACGCGGGACGAGAGTTTTTCTTTTTAAGGACCTGTTTGTCCGTGAGCTCGGCTTGGCTGAAATGGGACTGGTTTCCACCTTCATGGTCTTTGTTACTGGCGGACTTTTTTTTGGTTGGGGGGAGGGGTGAATTCCATCTATTTTGAACTCATTATGAGCATACAGAAACAATCACAATACATGGCATTTAAAGAAAGCCTTGCTTCAGATTTGCAGACAAGCTGGAAGGCGTTGTGTAAATAGTTTAAATAAAAATGTTTTTTTTTTTCTTCTTTTGGAAAACACCCATCTATTAATTTTGACCACAATAAGCTGTAAATAATGTTTACTTCCATAAGATAAACAGACTGGTGGTTTATGCACCATATGTTTTATAATTATTCTGTGGCTTTTGTTTACTGCGCTGTACCAGATCTGCGAGACAGCTTTGTGAAGCAATATCTGTACAAATGTGAATGTCACTAGACACTTTATAGTAGCATTATGATGGTGAGACATAGGGCCGTATTTACGAAGTAGTGCTACTCTATGAGACACCTGCTGGCATCGCTGTTTAAATATGACCCCGTACAGCCCAGTCACGTGAACGGTCACTGTCTGGCACTGCTTAGTAAAAATGGCCATTCCCTTGAATGGGTGGTAATGTGCCCTCCAGCAGCGGAAGGCGTCTTATAACATGCGCTGCGTTAATGCTGGCGCGTTATTTAACAGTACTACCATTGAAAACAATGGTTAAATAGATCACACAGTTGTTGTTTCATGCGTTTTTTGTGCGTGTTAATTAAGTAATAATCCCCGAAGAACAGGGCATTACTGGTCAATAATGCCCTGGCTGGAAGAGTTGAAGGCCAGAGGCGAATGGGATTATTACTATTATAGGCTGAATGTAGGCTTTTTTCATAAATAATAGACACTTTTGTATAGTTATATAGATTTTTTAATTAAAATAAAATGGTAAATACATTAAACCACCTATATACACTTACACTGCAGCTATCTATATCCACACACTGCTGCCCCCTCTTTGTACACACACACACACATACACACACACACAACAGCTCTATACACACACAAACTGCCGTTACACACAAACTCTGCTGCTTCACACACAACAGAACACCACACTGCTGCTGCTACACCAATAAACACTGCTGCTGACACTGACTCACACACACACACACTGGAGCTCTATACACACACACACACACACACACCACAGCACCTCTATACACACACACACAGCAGTTCAACACACAACACAGACACACACACACACAAACTGCTGCTACACACAAACTCTGATGCTGCTACACACACATACAACACAACAGCACACCACACACACAAACACTGCTGCTGCTACACTCATAAGCACTGCTAATGACACACACACACACACACACACACACACACTAGACAGCCAGAAACTGCAGCCACAAACAAACGGCAGACAACCACTTACTTACTTTACCCTCCATCCCTCCCTCTCTCCCTCTCTCCCTCTCTCCCTCTCTCCCTCTCTCCCTCTCTCCCTCTCCAATTCAACTGAATCTGCTCAGTCAGCTCTGTTCACGGAGGGAAGGGGAGGAGTCAACCCGTGGCTGATACTTCCTGACCAATCCCCTGCCTCAGAGCTGTTCTGAAAGCTGATTGGCTGGAACTAAACACATTTGAAATCAACACATTGCAAGCAGCAAAAATTCTGGGCATTACTGATTGGTTAAAATTCCATTACAGGCTAAAGCTGGTAAATTCCAGGCATTATTGAAATCCCTGCGCTCTGATTGGTTCATAAAGATTGAGATCTGCTCTTAGACAAGGGAGGTGATACAGGGGAGGTGATTGGACAGGAGGCAGCAGCAAGGCACTGACTCCTCCCCCACCCTGCCTGCAGAGAGTGAGGGGAAAGGCTTGAGTGTCTGCTGAGTGTGTTTTGTGGGTGTAAAGGGAGCCAGCAGAGTGTTTTATTGGTGTGTGTGTGTGTTTTGTGGGTGTAGAGGGGGCACCAGAGTCTGTTTTGTTGGTGTGGAGGGGTGCAGAGTGTTTTGTTGGTTTGTGTCTGCAATGTGTGGGTTTACAGGGGGCTGCAGTGTGTGTATAGGGGGACTGCTGGTGTGTGTTTTGTGGATGTAGAATGGAGCAGCACTCTGTTTTGTTGGTGTGTGTGTCTGCAGTGTGTGTTGTGGGTGTAGAGGGGGTCTGCAGTGGGTGTGGGTGGAGGGGGTGGAGGAGGGCTGCATAGTGTGTTTTGGTGTGTGTGATTGTCCGCAGTTTTGAAGGTTTACAGGGGGCTGCAGTGTATATTTGTGAGTGTAGAGGAGGGCTGCAGTGTGTTTTGTGGGTGTGTAAGGGGGACTGCAGAGTGAGTTTGTGTATATAGAGGGGGGGTTACAGAGTGTGTGTGTATAGAGGGGGGGGCTACAGTGTGTGTGTGTGTGTGTGTGTGTGTGTGTGTGTGTGTGTGTGTGTGTGTGTGTGTGTGTGTGTGTGTGTGTGTGTGTGTGTGTGTGTGTATAGAGGGGGCTGTGTGTATGTACAATTTCCTTTTAATAAACTTGCAGTAAAAGCAAAATAATGTAAACGATCATGCTGATAAAGATCAATATGACTACAAAAGTGTCTATCCTTTTTTTATGAAAAATGTAAAAAAAAAAAATCCTACATTTATCCTATAATAGTAATAATCCCCTCAGAACTGGGCATTACTGGCCAATAATGCCCTGTTCTTCGGGGATTATTACTTAAGTACAAAGAGCAGCGTGCGCCCCAGAAAGGAACGAAACGAATATACTACGAAGCTAACTTGACAAGAAAAAAAAAAGAACACATTTTATTCCTTATAGAAATTCTTTTTTTTCATGTCTTGGCATCTGTGCTGGACACATTTTACATCTGTTCTGCTAAAGGCCTGAAGGATGGGGAGGGGGTGGGGGCACCTTGGAAGGAATACTACAATTCTCGTAACTTCATCATGAATCCCCGTGCTCTTTGAGAATCATATTTTATGGCAGGGCTATCTCTTTCTCATCTCCTTCCCGCGCTGCTCTGTGATGACAGTGACCGTCTCCGTGGCAGGCATTGTTCCAGGCGTCCCCTCTCGCTCCCTCCTTCCTGCCCCCCCCCCCCCCCCCCCCCCGACTTCAATTTGCAAGCGCACCAGTCGCTCCGGTGACAGGCAGGTCGTTCGTGGTTGAATAACTCGCACTCTGAGCTCTACAGTTTGTGGCATCCATGTAATGTTTAGCAGTAGGTACAGCTGTTAACTATTCGCTTATAAATAATCTCCCCCCCCCTCAACCTGTCTCCCAGGTAGTATACCTGTCACTATTAATAACTCACAGTTTGCATTCCCAAGCGATCTGGCCCATCGCTTGTCATTCACAGCCGAGCAGTGCCCAGGCCAGATAGCGAAGCCCGCGCAGACTGCCTCCGCTAGTCTTTCACTGCATCAGCTGTAATATTATTTCCGTTTGTGGCAGACACCTGGCGGGGTTCTTCTTGTGTTCGCTCATGTCTTGCCGACGCGGGAGGCGTGGAGTGGTCACTTACCTGGACCCAAAACCTTCTTGCTATGGTTTGCAGTCTGGATATACGTCATCGCTCACAGTGCAGAAATACTGAGCAGTCACATTGGGCAGGGTCTGAAAAACAAAGTAGATGTTTATTTTTTTTAAATGGGTTGCTGGCTCCGTCGGTCTTTGACTTATACAGTAATTTGCTGTACAAGCTGCTTGATGCAGCTGAAAAATCCAGATATAATGTAGCACAGTTATTCAGTGCTCCGAAATATTCTGCTTTCATCTGTAGTAGCAGTTAATTTAGGTAACATAGATGTTAAAGGAGTAAAATGTGAAAAATCATATGTTTTTAAAAAAAAATCGGTTCTGTAGTATTGGATAATACTGTCTGCATTTTTTTAACTCCTAATGCCATTTTTAATGTTGTTTTTAAAATGTATTGATCATCCCTTTGTTGCTATAGCAACCATTTAGAAAGTCACATCCGCTTCCTCTTTGGAAACAGGCTCTGACACATACCTTTTGAGTTCTGCCCTTTGAAAACAAAGTATCACAAACAGATGTATTGCAGTGTTCCAAACAACAGACTGTCTATTACTCTGAAATCTGTTGCAATAATGTGTTACACTTAGTAATATAATGTTACATATCAGATGCAGCATTTCACAAACTGCGGCACAAAGTTAAAAGACGGCCATTTTGTTAGGCACACAATCAGGATTTTTACAGATTTAGAACAGGAGCACCAAACGACTGCCAGTTTAAGTAAAAATGTAGCATTATACATTGTCACATGCTTTACATATAAAAAGAAGAGAAGAAGAAATGGGGGGGGGGGTGTAGTATTGCTGCATTAAAAGGGGCTGGGGTTTATTTGTTTCAGTTATGGATGCGTGAAATGAAAGTTTTTACATTTGCTGCACATCTGTATTGCAGAGTTTTACACCACCTCAGACAGAATAATGTTGACACGGAATAATAAATGGAGACAAATCACGTCCCCAAATGCAAATATAGATACAGTACTTGTTATTTAAAGTGGTAGGCCCACATAGTTGGCACAAAAAAATATATATTTTAAGACCGCTTAAAAGTTTAAAAGTCTTTAAAGTTACCTTTTTGTTTTTTTCTTCTAACATAAAAAAAATGGAAATGTTTTTGATTTGCTACGGGTCTACATAATATCTGATCATTATTGTTATTTCCCTTTATCTCGTCAGTGTAACGACGGTACTTCAAATAAAGCAGCACGCGGGGGGAGGGGGGAAGTCTGGTTGGACAATTCAGCTGTTTGGAAAGCAGGTTATCTTATCACAAAAGAGATTAAGTAAAGATTGTAAAAACTTGGTTACTATGGTAATATAAAAAAATAATCCTATTTTTTTTATTGGTGTTAATCGCCCGTTCGTTTTGGTCCTAGGACTTCCCCTTTAACGGCTCCAACTGCTTCATAACCCCTCTAGTGTCAGGCTGGCCAGAGCAAAATAATATAGCCTGGGCCGCCAACAGAAATCGTGGGGCCCAGGACAAACATTTTAAGCATGCCCCTCCCCCCCCCCATCGTGTCAGCGGTATTGTGAGCCGCCCCCATTTCACACCTCACGAGCCCCCTCTCTTCCCCCCCTCTTCCTATGTATTTATCTCCCTTCCGTCTCACCCCCCTCTCACTCTCCTGCCTCGCATATATTTCTCTCCCCTGCGTCTCACTCTTACTCCCTCTTTTCCTCACTCACCCCCTCTCTCCTCTCCCTCCATCAATTACCCCACACTAACTCATTCCCTCCCCCCCTCACACAATTCCCCCACAAGATATATACCAAAAAACGTCTCTCCCCAATGCAAAAAACTTCCCACCCCCAAATACATACAAAAAAATCCCAACCCCCCAAATATATACAACCTCCCCATTTATTTATATATACATGTCTGTGAATGGTTTCTCTGGCTTTGCATCTGATTCCCATGCTGTGCTTTAAAGCTGTGTTAACAGCGAGCACTAGCTGATATGGGCTCCATGTAACAATGGTTTTTCAGACAAAAGGTGACACAATGTGTGCTCATTTGCATGTAATTTCCCAGAATCCCTTGCTGCAGTGGAAGCACTGTATGCTGGGGATAATGGTGAAAGGCAGAGTTGCAGACCTGCCTAAGACATCTGAATGACATCATATACAAAAACAACCCTCCCCAATACCCCCCAAAAATAAAAAATACCCCAACCCATATAAAAATACCCCCAAGCCCCCCAATACATATAAAAATTCCCCCAAGCCTCCCAATACATATACAAATTCCCCCAAGCCCCCCAATACATATAAAAATACCCCCAAGCCCCCCAATAGATATAAAAAAAGACCCCCAACCCCAAATTCATATAAAAAAGACCCCCACCCCCACATACATATAAAAAAGACCCCCCCATACATATTAGAAGACCCCCACCCCCAATACATATTAAAAGACCCCCCCCTCCCCAATACATATTTTTAATAAGCTCACCCGCAATACATATAAAAAAAGACTTACCTTGTCGATGATCAGGCCAGGTCCAGTGAATGTGGGGGTCCGACGGCCGGCACAGCAAGTTGGGGTCAACCTCTGGCCAGGCCCGGCTGCCAGTGATCTCGCGGCCGGACCCCGACTCTCCCCTCAGCAGCAGCCTGCATGCCTCTATCCCTCTGTCCCACGCCGAGCTTCCCAGAGGCCGTCGCGTGCCGGAAGCAAAGAGCGCTTACATCAGAGAGGCCAATCGGTGTGGGACAGAGGGATAGAGGCATGCAGGCTGCTGCTAAGGGAAAGCCGGGGCCCGGCCACGAGAGGACCGGCAGACAGGCCTGGCCAGAGGTCGGACCCAACATGCAGTGCCGGCCGGCTGGAACCTCCCGACGCCAACCCTGGCAGACCCACCCTGTTGGCGGCCCTGAATATAGTGTCTGAACAGTTTGATACAGTGTCAAGATGCTTATGTCCAAAATGCCTCTTTGTGACAATCAAACCGGAGACATAGGAGCATATTTCTTAAGTGGTGCTAAGCCGTACATAGTGCCCTTTCAGTCACTAGAATACGGCTGTGTGGTTGCAGCTCTTAGCTGTACATTTTGGGCCCTGTTTTGCAGAAGCATTTTTTTTTTAGCTTTACAACTGTGCAGCCCAGCAGGAAAATCAGTAGTTTTGCTCCTGTTTTGCAGCAGGAAAATCAGTAGTTTTGCTCCTGTTTTGCAGCAGGGAAATTAGTAGTTTTGCTCCTGTTTTGCAGCAGGGAAAACAGTCGTTTATCTGAGAGGAAGAGGCCTCAGCAGCCAATATGTGGAACTAGGCCTGAGTGACATTTCTGCTAATGTTTTGTCCTGGTAGACTTTGATGAACAGACTCCCAGTTTCTTACAAGTGACACAGGGACTAGAAGACGGGCCAGTCACGCAGCACGGCCTTAACCCCAACACAATGTTCCTAGTTCATGTTTTACAGCAGCTATATGGAGAAAAAACTGCAAAGAAGTCTTTAAAAAAAAAAAAAATATATATATATATCTACGTACATCTTCACTGAACTGTTTGCAGATGAGAAAGTATGAAACACAAAATGACCTGCAGACCCATTGGCTCTCAGACACCAATTTATCAGTTCCCCACCGCCTTTCTCCCTGTAAAACTCCATAGTGAAGTGTGAAAAGCATCAGAAAGCCGCGTTTGTGCCAGTGCAGCTTTTTTACTCGCTTGCCAGCACCTTCATCTCCTCATATGTTTCTCGCTAAGGACTAAACATGAAACACAAAAATAAGACGTAGGGAAGAAAGAAAAAAAAAGATTAAAAAAAAAAAAGCAGACGGCAATACGGACCAGATGCCGGTATTTCTTCCCTGTCACTTGGCTGCCGAGCAGATGGAATTTATATCGCTCGGGCATGCTAGGAGGAAGAGGCCTCAGCAGCCAACATGTGGAACTAGGCCTGAGTGACATTTCTGCTAATGTTTTGTCCTTGTAGAACATTATGCTTCCTCTTTGCTTATGAGCTGCGGTTTTCCTGACTCAGACAGAGTTTCCAGGCCCAGCTGGAGCAGGGCTCTTCCCCCCGCCTTTCCCTCTCTCCCACTGCCCCCCTCTCTAAAAAAAAAAAAGGGGGCTACGGGAGGAGGAATGGGACCCGTGTACAATGAAGCTCTTTATTAAAAAATACCTGACATCTGCGTGCAACGCGCACCAAATCATCGCGAGCCACACGGAGGAATTTGTTAGGCATTACCAGTCACTTTTTTTTCTGTCTGGCTCCCCCTTCCTTTGCCTGATTTATGTAGTGAATCTAGTCCTCTGGCGAAAGAGTACTTGAAGTTCTTTTATTGGGCTGGAGTGATCTTCCAAGAGGTATTGTCCTTAAGATAAAAATGAAGGTTTTTCTTTTTCTTTTTTCCTTTGCAGTTTCTAGTCACCCGGAGGGAGAGAGAGAGAACGATGTTACACAGTAACTGTGAAAACACAAGTTATACCTTTTGCTCAAACAAGAGATCTAACTTGTGTCTGTGCTCGAGCACTGTTTTGTTCATGGGAGCAATGCTTGTAACATGAAACCTAAGCTGTATACACATCAAGTGAGCTAAAGTTTAGCAATAACTCTCTCAGCACTGTAAAGCCTGAAAAATCACACTATCAAGCTATGCCTTTATACTTGGATAATACAATTTAACCGTGCACTTCCCGCAGATTCTTGCTGCTTCCTTATACCCAGAATCCTTTGCCATTTCTGGTTTGAAATGGTGCACTTAACTACTTGACTCGCCTTATCAATACAAAGGTTTTTTTTGTTTTTTTTTTAACTTAAGACTTAGACTTTTTTTTTAAAAATCTTTCCTTTCTCTGAAATGCAGAAATAGGATCATTGCAGCTTCACAGCCAAGCTTCAAAGAGTCTGAGGGATCTCTCAGTATTGATGTGCGCAGGAAAGAGCCTTTACATTAGACCTGCCATCTCTCACTCATTTTCTGTGCGTCTCACTGATTTTTAGATTACATACACTTAATGACTTGGTCTGTAATCTTCAAGCAAGTAAAATGAAACAGATTGACAATTTTTCACAATGGCTGTTGCTCTTCAAACATACAGTAAAACCTGTCAGTGGTTTCGTGAATGCTAATAGATAATGATGTCTTAATAGCCATATGCAATATTTCCTGTCCTTTGTCAATGCACCATGCTTTTAATGATACATTTTGCCGCTGAATCCAATCTTACGTGTGTGTACCTTCCACCTAACCATGTTGGTGCACGTGACAACTTCTAACTAACGTCAGATCAGCAATGTGATATTGATCTAGTTGTGATTTTGGATTCCAGTTTGCTGGTCTGTCGGGATCTTTGGTACAGTATAATTGAAGAAAGACTAGTTTGGATCCTGATCACTGCTGACCTGGAGTGAGTTCGCAGGTGTGCATGTAAAAGCAGTATTCTCGTTCTGTCACTGTCATGTCAGTCCATTAAATCGAAGAGTTGCGGAAACAGGAATGGACTAGAATCTCCTGTTAATATCGTCTATATTTTATTGCTCCAGTAATATCTTTCGGTTGGGTGGATTGCGCTCAAGACCCTGCGACCGCTCTTTTTCGACCTAGGCCAAGTCATTTTAGCTCACTGTAAGAAAACACAAAATGGAAAGAGACATTGGAGAGGATTTTTGAGGACCTGAAGAATTTCATGTCCTGTGATGTGCACTATGGCCCCATATATATTATTCCATTTAATACCTTCCAGCATTGGAAGGTATATTATGGTATAACACTGCTTTTTAAATATGGGTCTATGTAAATAAAAATGATAATATGTATGAATGAATACATGGCAAAGCACTGTTGCTTTGTGGCTCTGTCCACAGTTTGACTGCTGCTGTAGTTGGATGGGAAGTAATAGGATATGTACTAGTATGTGCATGTACTGTGGAAGGTGCAGTAATATAGTGCGTGTGGGCGCGCGCACAGCGCTACACGTGCGCAAGTTTCCTTTGTATGTTGCCAGCGGGTACGTGTGCGGCTAGGGGGCGTGGCTCTGACATCACAGAGTTAGGCCGCGCTGTGATTGGCTCGCGGCTTCACGTGACGCCGCAGCAGCGCAAAAATACAATTTTTTTGTATTTGCTCGGGTCGGCCGCACCGCCGCTCACGGCCTTGCGCGCGCGTCTCGACTATATCAACATCAGCCTCCCACAGTCAATTATCATTGACGCGTGCGCGCACGGTAGCGCACCAGAGCTCACTATATTACAGACCTTAGAATGCATGCTTGTTTCTGAGAACGTTCTGTGCAGTAGTGACGACCAGTGAAGTGTCTAACCTCCTTTCTGCTACTACAATCAGGCGTGTCGCCAGAATAACATACAGTATACAAACATACTGTATACTGTACAAACTCGGTATATAATATTCTGTTTCTGTTTTTCTGCCATACCCGATGAAGGACCCTGAGAAGCTCGAAAGTTTGTAACATATCAACTATAGATACAGCCACCAGTATCCGATCACTTGCCTGGTGAAATACTGTGACTATTTCGCAGTAATGCTGAAACATTTGCAACACCGCTGTGTTAATCCGATGGGCCAATAGTCTGTCTGCAGAAATCTCACAGAAATGTTGCAGCATTAGGCTGTGGCAACGCTGCCGCTGAGCTCGCTCATGCTTGAGAGCGATGACGTCACCAGCTCTCCAAGCATGAGCAATCGGCTGTCCTGCAACATTTTTAGAGCAGGAGCAGGGGGTGTGGCTATTAAGGGAGGGGCGTGTCATTGGCTGGATCGGGGGGGTTTGTGTGTTATGTGTGTCTCTGTGTGTGTGTCCCTCCCCTCCATTCTTTCCTTTCCCCCGTCCCCTCCATTCTCTCCTTTCCCCCCTTCCCTCCTCTTTCTCCCCCCTTCCCTCCTCTTTCTCCCCCTTCCCTCCTCTCTCTTCCCCCCTCGCTCCCTTACCTCCTCTCTCCCCCCTCTTCCCCTCCCTCTCCTTCCCCCCTTCTTTCCACTCTCTTCCCCCTGCACCCCTCTCTCCCCCATTCCACCTCTCCCCCCCCCTTCCACCTCTCTCCTCTCCCCCCCCCCCCCTTCCACCTCTCTCCACTCGCCCTCCCCTTCCACCTTTCTCCTCTCCAGCCCACCCTCCCCCTCACACCTCTGTCCGGTCAGCCTATACTGCCTCTCTCTTCCCATTGGTCAGGGCAGGGTCGTGTGACCCTGCGCTCCGATGTCAAATTGAACTGTCTCCCCAAGCACCAAGCTTGGGAGAGCGTACGAGCCTGCGTGGGCCGCGTAGACACATACTGTGAGATGACCCAAATTTTCCAAGGCAAGTGATCGGATACTGGTGGCAACATCTGTACTTCTTGGTCCAATAAAAGGTAGAATACCACCTCCTCACTCTCCCTCCTTTGTTACTACATGCGACAATAGAAAACTATGACTGAAAAAGCATTACATTTGAAGTGAAAAAGAACAAAAAGAAAACTATTGGAAGACAAAGTTAGTCATCCTGCTTTCTGCCCTGTTAAAAGTAAGTACAGTACCCCCTTTAAACCAGAATCCCAATCAAATACACTAGATTCATAACATTTAAAGCTAGATACACACACCCTCGCCTCCTCATACACACCAGTACTTGTTTTTAATATAATTAAGGAAATGGCCAGCTACGTTTCTCTCCCTCTGCTCAATTTCTGAGAGAAAACATGTCCCACTGCAACTGAATCATCTCTCCCTTTAAATCACGGACCCATAAAGTATGTTGTTGTCTCCTCGGAGCCCAGACACAATCTGATAATAATTAGGGATTTTGGATTTAATCTGGAGATGCATGTCCTAACTCAAGGACTGAAACAGGGAAGACAAAGTTGTCCCAGTCTCTGCATTCCTCCCCTGACCTTCTCTAACCAGCTCTGCACTGACAATGTGGGAAGAAGTGCAGCTCTTATAAGCAACCAGGGCAATTGACATCCCACAAGGTACTAGGAGCCCAAAAGATGGTTAAATGACAAGAAAGCTTCTCTTTTGTGAAGTTTTATGTCTTCCCATTAAAATCCGGTATGATATTCTCTTCACTTTAAGGTCACCGTTGTGCAGTCATTGGCAGGCAAATTAATTATTTTGTCAGTGGCAGATTTTATGTACTTTTGGAATTTGGTGTGCCTGTCCTGCTTTTCCATATCAGATGTGCTGCTTTGCTGACACCTGGACAGCTGCACCCTGCCTACCACCATTAACTTTACATGTGAATATATATATATATATATTGGGCAAATTTACCCGATCATAGAGCAATCTACTCTATGCTCTGAATTTGAACATGTTCATATCGGACCAAACATTTTGGACATTTATATTGGCTTTAAGGTATATTTTTTGTCTATGTTCATGTTTTCTGTACATAGCACTATTGATTTCATACTTTTCCACATGAGATACTAAATCTTTTTTGATAGTTTTTTGTCCCATTTTTGTTTTTTGATTGCCTCATTATATATTTTTATTAATTAGACGCATCATAGCTTTTTGGTTCAACTATCAGCATTTACTTTTGTAAAATCACTGCCTCCACATTTTCAGCTGCCATTTGTTTGTTCATGTTTTTAAGTTAGTGTGTCTTGCTGTAATAAAATCTTGTTCATTTTTTGCCTTGAAGGAATATTCAGGTCTTTTTGTCAAACTCTATTTAGGCTATTTTGGTAGGATACTTAGAGTGCTAGCTTAGGGGACTGTCTTTGTCTCTTTCGTGGTGTGTTTTTACATCTGAATCTTTCCCCCAGCACATCAGCTTACCCGATTTATAAATATATTTTTTCTGCCTCTTTGGGTGTATATATTTTCTGTGTACCCCATTAGGCAGCACTTATTTTGGGGTCTGATTTATCTACTTATATATAGTGTTGAGCAACATACTTTTTTGTGTGTTTGATATATATATATATATATATATATATATATACACAGTGTTCGACAAATCACCCAAAAATCTACTCGCCCAACCAAAAAATCTACTCGCCACCTAGTCCCGCCCCCAACCCCGCCCCTAGTCCCGCCCCCAACCCCGCTTTAAAATCAAATAAAATATATACATAAAATACATTTAATAAATTCCTAGTCAGAACATTCGTTTTTGACATAAATGTATTTATTGTATTACATTATACTACAATTAGTCCTTGTTACGTGTGTGTGTGTGTGTGTGTGTGTGTGTGTGTGTGTGTGTGTGTGTGTGTGTGTGTGTGTGTGTGTGTGTGTGTAAATGTCGGATCTAGAAATAAAAGCCAGGTGTGAATGACTAGTTTCCTGAACCTCTTAACCAGTGTCTGGATGTCCCCGCTTCACAATATCTAAAGCAGCAATCCCGCCTGGGATTTTACCTGATCCGCAGTCCCTCAATGTCCAGGTAGCCTCATTCCCGCAATGTTATACATTGGAGTGGAGGTGTTCCCTACCTGTCTTCTGGGTTAGGGGGGGTTCCGATGTTTTCCGTGTGAAGCTTGAGTCAGATCTGGAAGAAAGCAGTATAGGTTATTTCGGTGTAGTATAGGGCAGTTAAGATATATAGGGTAAATAAGAGATCCAGATCCAGAGTGTGAGAGAGAGAGAGTGGGGGAGAGAGAGAGAGAGTGGGGGAGAGAGAGAGAGAGTGGGGGAGAGAGAGAGAGAGTGGGGGAGAGAGAGAGAGAGTGGGGGAGAGAGAGAGAGTGGGGGAGAGAGAGAGAGAGTGGGGGAGAGAGAGAGAGAGTGGGGGAGAGAGAGAGAGAGTGGGGGAGAGAGAGAGAGAGTGGGGGAGAGAGAGAGAGTGTGGGGGGGAGAGAGAGAGAGAAAGAGGGGGAGAGAGAGAAGGGGGGAGAGAGAGAGGGGGGAGAGAGAGAGGGAGTGTGGGGGAGAGAGAGGGGGGAGAGAGAGAGGGAGTGTGGGGGAGAGAGAGGGAGTGTGGGGGAGAGAGAGGGAGTGTGGGGGAGAGAGAGGGAGTGTGGGAGAGGGAGAGGGAGTGTGGGAGAGGGAGTGTGGGGGAGAGAGAGGGAGTGTGGGAGAGCGAGAGGGAGTGTGGGGGAGCGAGAGGGAGTGTGGGAGAGGGAGAGGGAGTGTGGGGGAGAGAGAGGGAGAGGGAGTGTGGGAGAGGGAGTGTGGGGGAGAGAGAGGGAGTGTGGGGGAGAGACATAGGGGGGAGACAGAGAGGGGAGAAACAGTGGGTGACACACACACAGAGGGTGGGTGATACACAGAGAGAGAGAGGGTGGGTGACTGGCTGGCTGGGTGACTGACTGGCTGGGTGGGTGACTGACTGGCTGGTTGGATGACTGGGTGACTGACTGACTGGCTGGCTGGGTGACTGACTAGCTGGCTGGGTGACTGACTGGCTGGCTGGGGCAGGGGGGGGTGACTGATTGGGGGGGTAACTGATTTGGGGGGGGTGATTGATTGGCGGGTGACTGATGGGGGGGGTGACTGATTGGGGGGGGTGACTGATTGGGGGGTACCTCTGGTGTCACACATTCTCCCACACACACATTCTCCCATATATATATATATATATATATATATACACACACACACACACACATACACACACACACACACACACATCCTCGCTCTCTCTACACACGCAGGTGGGGGGGGAGGGGAGTTAAGGCCGCGACCAGCACCACCAGGCTGACACACGGTGACAGGGGGAAGCGGGGACCTGAGGGACATCCCCGCTCCCATCTCCTGCCTCGTGGCCTTACACATGGGGAAGCGGGGACCTGAGGGACATCCCCGCTCCCATCCTCTGCCCTGCGGGCTGTCACGCGGTGGCAGGGGGAAGCGGGGACCTGAGGGACATCCCCGCTCCCATCTCCAGCCCCGCGGCCTTACACAGGGGGAAGCGGGGACCTGAGGGACATCCCCGCTCCCATCTCCTGCCCCGCACCCTTACACAGGGGAAAGCGGGGACCTGAGGGGCATCCCCGCTCCCATCTCCTGCCCCGCGGGCTGTCACAAGGGGAGCGCCGGGGACAGGAGAACACCACCGCTACCACCTCCATAACTGCAGGCAGCGGGAGCGCCGGGGACAGGGGGGAAGGCACAGATAATACTTACTGTATCCTCCGTGGAAAAAGAATGGCCGCTCGTTGGGGGCGGGCTCATATAGAGCCTGGCCGCGCGCCCACAAAGCCTGGGAGCGCGCGCCAATCAGCTGTCAGGTAGGGGGAATATTTTTTATTTTTTTTTTCAGCGTGAGCAGGGAAAATTTCAGCGCGAGCAGGGAAATTTAAAAAAACAAACACGTGTGCTGCTTGGGCCAATATTTACTCGCCCGGAGGTTAAATCCACTCGCCCCGGGCGTGTAAATGTATATGATTGTCAAACACTGTATATATATATATTTTTATATATAGAGAGAGAGAGAGAGAGAGAGAGAGAGAGAGAGAGAGAGAGAGAGAGAGAGAGAGAGAGAGATACCTTTTCAGTGATACCTAATACTGAAGAACTCATTTATTCTGCACTATATCGTAACTTGACTAACACGGCTATTTTCTGCTATATATATATCATTACATTTTAAGTTATGGTGGGTGAAAAAGGCAGCAAAAAACCTCCACCGTTAGCATATAGCCAATAAAGAATATCACTTGTGAGCACATTCACGTTTTAGACAGGTCTGCACCTCTGCAGTTGTATAAACCAACCTCACACTGATGATACCCATCAAGGTTGAAACATGTCTGTGAGTGGTTTGACTTGCTTTGCTAGTCCCATGCTGTGCTTAAAAGCTGTGTGAACGGCGATGCATTTGCTTAAATGGGCTCCATGTGATTGGATATTCCAGGCAAAAGGTGACACATTGTGTGCTCATTTGCATGTCATTTCCCAGAATCCCTTGTTGCAAACAAAATGCTTTTATTTGTGTGAGCTTTCAAGATACACTGATCTTTTCTTCTGGCATTGTTACAATGGATAAAGCAAGCCAGGTTTAACTTAAAAACAGTGCATCTTGGAATGTTATCTGTGACTGAAACCTATCCCTCCCCACTGTGCAGTATGCGATTTATGACTTGAGCTGTTAAATAGTCCCTGAATATGATGTACGAGTGTGTGTGTGTGTGTGTGTGTGTGTGTGTGTGTATGTGTATGTATGTATGTAAATATACATTTAGAAAGCGCCCACAGTGTATACAGCGCTTTACAAAAGGTGTGTGTGGAGTGGGAGTGTGTACCAATGGTGTGGGTAGATGTGGAAATGTAAGAGGGTGTTGCATTACTAAAAGTGTGAGTAGATACTATGTGGTCCCTATTGGTATATAGGGATGGAATTACATAGAGTATGTGTGTGTGTAAGAGATAGCTGTGTGTGCATTCATATAGCGCAGTATGTATAGACATGGCCTTTAGCACTCATGGGAAGAGTGTTCTCTTGTGTCAGGGTAGTGACTCATGAAACTGCGGTCTCGGTTTAGGTCATCGCTAAGTGTCCCGAACAGTTGCATAAATTTGTATTCATGCAACCGTCTCTCTTTCGGTGTTCTAAGATTACCTTTGAGTATAGCCACCTTCAGATCGTTCATCCTATGTCCAGAGTCAGAGAAATGTTCGCCGACAGGACTTAGCAGTGGCCTAAACCGAGACCGCAGTTTCATGAGCCACTACCCTGACATGAGAACTCTATTCCCATGAGTGCCATGTCTATACATACTGCGCTATATGAATGCACACACAGCTGTCTCTTACACACACAAAAACGCTATGTAATTCCATCCCTATATACCAATAGGGACCACATAGTATCTACCCACACTTTTAGTAATGCAACACTCTCATACATTTCCACACCTACCCACACCATTGGTACACACTCCCATTCTACACAAACCTTTTGTAAAGTGCTGTATACACTGTGGGCACTTTATAAATGTATATTTACATACTCACACACACACACACACTTTCGTACATCACTAACATTCAGGGACTATTTAACAGCTCACGTCATGGATCGCATACAGCACAGGGGGGTGGGATAGGTTTCAGTCACAGATATATTCCAAGATGCACTGTTTTTAAGTAAAAACCTCTCTTGCTTTATCCACTGTAATACTGCCGGAAGAGATCAGTGTATCTCGAAAGCTCGCACAAATAAATAAAAGCATTTCGTTAGCCACAGAACGGTATCGTCTATTCATTTTTAGTTATTAAGCTCGGCTAACATGGTACAGATAACTCTACATCTATATATATATATATATATAACTCCACACACACACACACACACACATTTATATACTGTGTGTATATATATATATATATATATATATATATATATATATATATAGTATAATAAAAAAATATATGTGTATATACACAGGTTTTTTTCAACATCTCAAATAAACATTATCTTCAAACCTGTTTCATGTTATCATTGTCAGATGCTTCTTTTCTGAGTTACTCAGAAGAAAATGTTTTTTTTTTGTTGTTAACGTAAAGGAATTGGACCATGTGGTTATGATTTGGGATTGTCAAGCTGAGCTAAAAAAATATATATATATTTAAAAAAGCTGCACCTTTTTCCTTGGCCAATGTGCTTGCTGCAGACACATCAAAGCGAGCGTGCGCTGGATCAAGGTGATTTTTTTTCCTGTTTCGGGCCACATCATTGCCAGCTGTGGTGTTTATGATTGGAGTCAGGCTTTTCCAGACACCTCAGAGTCCTTGCAGAGCGTCAGATCTTTAACAGGATCCATCCCAGCAGAGTGACACTAAACAGACAGCCTAAGGGCAGGGGTTTGCTTCTAACAATAGAGCGAGACAGAATAATGGCAAAGTGGGCTTATATGGCAGCTGTATCTCCTTCATAGTGAGAGGGGCCTGCCACGCAAAACACCTTTCCACCCTTATTCAATAAACTGTGAAGACGTCTTCCCTGTACTGGAGGACATTTTAGTCCCATTCATTTGAATGGAGTGAGATTCACAGAGTGTAAAATGGGGGGCCCAAATCCGTTGCACTTGTGCTGAGTCTGGTTTTAAAGATGCAATCCCCCAAAAGATTTTGAGAAAGGTGCAGTAATACAAAGTACTCTGAAATATACAAAACCATGATTTCTTTGGCGGAATCTACAGCCATCTTGTTGCGTCCCCCAAGCAGATATCATTGGGGCGCTATGTTATTATGAAGAGGGCAGAGTCACTTCTGTTGCAATTTACTGCAGGCTCCTCCGCAGGTTATAATGGCTCTTTCAGCGTTAACTGACCTCACCTGCGGTATCTACTTGTCTTTGACAACTGCGTTGATTACTCCAAGTTCCCACTGTGTTTTGAGGTATTAATGTTTTATAATGCATGCACTGCCAGAGGAGAGAACAAAAAGGTCAACAGCAACTTTATTACATGTGATTTATTAATGGTGGCTGAATATGGTCCCTGAAACACGCTGGTGCCTGGTAGCCTATTTTACTGTGAAGTTTTCAAGTACTGTAGTTGTCAGGTTTGGAGAAATACTGTAGAAAAACAATATTTGTAGCCACTTTTATAAATGGACGCTGATGCTGCTGCTGCTTCATTTAAAACTTGCCCCACAAATCAAGCATCCAAATAGCCTGCACTCATGGCTATTGTCCCACAGTCACTCCTACCACCCATTGTGGCCAAGCACACCCATCTACAGCACTTATTCCCTCCCCTGCTGTCTCTGTAAGTTTCCCCTCAAACCTCTTAGATTGTAAGCTCTTCGGGGCAGGGATTTCCTTTCCCATTGTCTGATTTTTGCTGCACTTATTGTATAATTATAATTCCCTGTACTGTATTCTTTGTGAAGCGCTGAGTAGACTTTTGGGGCTATATAAATAAAGACATACAATACAATACAATGCATACAATACAAATCATATAAACAAAGAATTTGACAGCAGGTGAGAACCACCAGGCCCACCTAGCCTGCCCATTCACCTCTGTTGGGAAGCTAATCAATGAATCCAGCACCCTTTCCATTAAGTATTTCCTCACATTTACCCTCCGCCTCCTGCTCCCCATCTTCAGAACACAACCTCTTGTTCCAACCACTTCTCTTCCATACAGTATGCTTCCGCCCTGCACCCTGTGGGAACCCTTTATGCATTTAAACGTTTCATTGCGTATTACATTATATGTGCTGTCGTGTTGTGCGGTTCATTGGTAAATAGAACTGCCCCGTAACCTCTTTCATTCATCTGACTCCTGGGTTAATAGTGTTTGCGTTAGAAATACATCATGGATAATCACAGAGCTGAACCAGAGTGAGACCCTGAATGTGTGCAAGGCCTGGGGGCGGTTGCTCCCTGTGACCTCGTCTAAAAGTGTCACTGGAAGTGAAAGGAGCTGCTGGCGCACTCTAGCCAAGCTTAGCGCAAGATGTCCTAATGCGCGGCTTCAGGCTGCCCGGAGGCCCTGTCTTATATGCCTTTCAGTGGAGCTTTCATTAGCAGAACAGGAAGGGAGTAGCTGAAGCCCAGCAAAAGCTGTCATCGATCCGCTCTCTCACAAAGTGCAAGGATGTGCAGCATTGAAATCGCAGGCCATTCAGCTCCCAAGCAGCTCCATTTCACACCGCTGACAGCCACAATACTACGGCCTAAAAAAAAAAAGGAGAAAAGGCTGACATAATTCCCTCTCCTATCGGATTCCCTGCTAACGACATAGATTTCCCCTCGGACGTGGCTTCACTGGAAACATTAGCACTTGTTCCCTGGTCTTGTTGACACGAGATTCGTTCTAATAGATAACAGGGCCAGGAGAGCGCTCTCGCCCAAGCATGGCAATATTATCTTAACTGCCTTGTTGGGTGAAAAATGCGATTTATTGACAAACAAAATGCTGCTGTGCTTTTCAAGCGGGGTATAATTAGTCACAATGTATAATGCACATGCAGCTACACATGCCACAAAGTAATCTAACAACACACTGCACATGACATTGATCCAGTGGCTTGCATTTTGATCTATAACCCCAATTTCCAGTAATTGAGTCTGAAAAGCGTTTCTGTAATGCTGCCTTGTTCACTTTTAGTTTCCGTTTAGCTATCACGCTGCAGATACCTGAACCTAGATGTGCTGCAAGAACTTACTCTTGCGTCAATTTGCACCAGTGTCAACTGCTAGACGAGTGATTTGGGGTTCCGTGAGCACCCCTCAGGGGTTCCGTGGCCGCCTGGGGGGGAGAACTGTCAGGTGTCCCAAGCCCAGCAGCTTGGAAGCACGCCACGTAACAGTGACCCGGCGGCTCTCGCGCTCAGCAGCAGCCGCCCGGTCACTGCTGTCCTTCCTCTCCCTGCTCTTGTTGGCACCGGAAGTTGTGTTCAAGTTCCGGGTGGCAGGCCGGGGAGGAAGGATCAGGTAAGAGCGCGCTCTCTCCCTGCAGGGATATTTGCCACGCTCCGGCAGCTATCTTTAAAAAGTGTGTGTAAGTGAGAGGGGAGAGTGTGTGTGTGTGTGTGTGTGTGTGTGTGTGTGTGTGTGTGTGTGTGTGTGTGTGTGTGTGTGTAAGTGAGAGGGGGAGTGTGTGTGTGTGTGTGTGTGAGTGTGTGTGTGTGTGTGTGTGTGTGTGTGTGTGTGTGTGTGTGTGTGATTGAGAGGGGGAGAGTGTGGGTGTGGGTGTAAGTGAGAGAGGGAGGGTGTGTGTGTAAGTGAGAGGGGAAGGGTGTGTGTAAGTGAGGGGGAGAGGGTGTGTTTGCGTGTAAGTGAGAGGGGGAGAGAGTGTGTATAGAAGAGAGAGGAGAAGGAGCGTAAGGGGGAGAGTGTGAGTGGGGAGAGCCACGAGAGACGGGGGCGAGTGTTGGGGTTCCCCAGAATTTCACAATCTAATTCTGAGGTTCCTTAACCAAAAAAAGGTTGAAAACCACTGTGCTAGACATTTGATCATTGTTTTTCTCACACTCGATGCTGATCTCAGTATTTAATGCAGCCTCCGTCCTGGCGTATGTAATTGATGCAAACAATTATGAACACCGCACTGAATATGGCTAGCTTCCATTTAAGTATAGTTCTAAATAACTCCACCTCAACGCATTCTGTAACCTTCTCCCCAATTCACTCTCTTCTTGTTTGTCAGTGAAACGTTCTGGGGGGTTTTCCCTGCTGAAAATTAATGATTATTTTGCCATCTCCCTAAAAAAAAAGTCCCTTCATTCCAATGCAGTGAATGTGAACGTTAGCGATCTCCTGCCTTTATATACTAAATCTCCATTAAGTGAGCCTTCACATGTTGGCCAGTGTGCGAGCAGAGATAAATCAAAGCAAAGTGCAGAGACGCAACTTGGTTTCAGTAAAACAACTGCTTCATACACTGCTCCCTGCTGATAAAAGTGGTATTTTTCAACACTGTTTCTCAATGATTTCTCAGATGTCACTAAGTTTTTGTACACCACGCACAGGTGTTATTAGAGTTTGTGAATTAAGTAGAAATAGCCGTGCTAGTCCAGTAGTGATAGTGCAGAGTAAATGAGTAGTGCAGTACAGGCATACCCCGCATTAACGTAAACAATGGGTCCTGAGCATGTATGTAAAGCGAAAAAGTACTTAAAGTGAAGCACGACCTTTCTTCCACTTATCGATGATCGGTACAGGTAGGGAGCCGGTGTTGCTGTTCAGGACGTGCTGACAGGCGCATGTGCGAGCTGCCGTTTGCTTATTGGGTGAGGGGAATCAGCGCGTCACTACTATGGCGGTCTGTAGGACAGAATAAGTGTCCGTACTCGCGAAGCGAGCGTACAGACACAGGGGTATGGTGCTATTGAAAATATGTCCTTACTCGCGAGTGTCCTTAAAGTGAGTGTCCTTAAACCGGGGTATGCCTGTATTAGGTGACTAATTTGAGTAAGGCCGCGGTCCCAGTGTGCACTGTAGCACGCGCGCCCGGCGGGGGAGGCGCGTGCACAGCGCTTCACTGCGGTCTGGGACAAGACTGCTGAGTTTGCGACGGGGGGAGCATGGCTGGGGTTTTCCAAGGGCGTGGCCATGACCTCACACGGCCGGTTCGCCCTCATTGGCTGATCCGCCGGCAGGGGCGTGGCCACCCCCCTGTCGCAAACTGTAAACTCAATTTCACTGTCTTTTGAAAATCTGGCAGCACAGGGCGGCTGCATCTTCCGTGCGAAGGTGCATACTGGGCCCAGCCCGTGGAGGGGCAGTGCTTGTGCGCAGTGCGCACGCCGAGCCGTGCGCTGTAGAAGACACTGGGACCGCAGCCTAACAAGTGATATTATAAGAGAAGCTTTCTTAAGAAGAGAGGAGAACTCTCGGAAACTTGTCTTATAATATCAACTGTTAGTCCGAATAAAAAAGGTATCACCTAATACTGAAGTACTCATTTACTCTGTGCATCTAGAACTTGTGTAATTTTATCATATGAGACACTTCTAAAGAGTCTGGGCAGAATTGGGCTTATAGAGACAATCCAATTACCATACAAAAACATTTTTTTTAATCTAATAAATGCAGCCTTTGATTATCTTTATTGAAAACAAATTACCTAAGCTGCCGATCGATTAGTTCTCCTGTGATCGATTAGCAAAATCCTACTTCCCAGGGCTCACTTAATGGCTGCCTTTCCGTTTCAAATCAATCCATCAGTCAGTGTAACTCAGCAGCTACAATGTATTCTTCTATTACTAAGGTAACATTATCTACTGTTACAGTTTGCAGCTCAAACTGCTGGGGAAAGTGGCAACAAATTATCACAAAGAGAAAAGTGGCAAAGATCTTGCACTGCTGGGGAGGTGCTAAAGCCTGTTAAAGAAATCAACGGATGCTCAGTATATTAAAATGCATAAAAATTGGCATTTTAAGTAGTAAGTATTATCTAATACAGCAGAGCTGATTTATTTTTTTAAGAAAAACACACGTAGAATATTGCTTGGATAGCTCCTTTTTTAATATTGATGGGATGGCCACTCACTACCCACATCTGGGAGGTGACTTATACAGTATGACAAGTCTCCTTATTATTATTATTATTATTATTATTATTATCTTAAACATCCCAGTGTGTCTATAAACCATGAACTATCAGACCTTTTCTCTTACTTAGTTTTTGCGTGTTATGATATAATATGATATAATACGATATAATACTAGGTAATGCTTGGAATATTTTTGAGGTAGTTTTTTTCTTGCCAGGTGAAACCCCATAGAGGTAAAAATGTATATTGGGAAGCATGTTAAATTTGAAAAGTTTGCTACAAATGCTACAGTGCATTTCCCTTTGATATTCAAATGTACCATAGTCTTTTTTCTTCTCTTGAAGCAGGCACCATTGTGTTGCTTTAGGGCAGGAATTCCTTACGGAACCTATTCCCTATGTAAGGAAACATCCAGTTAACAAGGTGATAACTACCGATCGGTTGACATTGTTAATTGTAGGTTACTATGCTTCTCGCTGTATGGAGTAGGAGCCCAGGTATGCATGTAACATGTAACATGTTGCTAAATCCATCTCTTTAGCCACACAAATGAGCAAAAAAGATGGGGCTAAGACAAGAGAATCCAGCCTTGGTTAACAAAGATTAATATTTTAGTGCCACGCAATTAATGATACCCTGATTTACATCTCTTCACATGAGCTGGGGTTCCTTATGATTTCTTCAGTTATGCAGAAGACAGCAGAAGAAAAAAAAACCCAAATGATATTTATGATCATAAAAAAAAATGTGTAACCAGTGTAGACTTGTCATTTTGAATTTCTAGTTAAAGAAAGCAGGTGTCCAGATGTTTACCTCCTATTACAACACCTAATTACTCTAATTAGCGCCTGCACAAGGTTATTCCTGAAAATGGCATTGATTAGGTTAATAATTCTTAAAAACTAAATATAAATTAAAAGCCACAGTCCCTCAAAAAAGATACAAGCCAAGTTCTTAATGACAAAAGTAAAAAGGCAGAACATTATGTTCTTCCCCTTATCATTCTCTATAGCAGAGGTGCGCAAAGTTTTTGGCGTGCGCCCGCCTGCCTGGGAGCCCCAGCGTTCGTGACCCCCCCTCGGTTAGAACCCGGCGTCATGTCACGGGTTATGTGACGTCACATGACCCGCAGTGATTTCATGGCGGCACGTCGCCGAAGACCCGTCTGGCAGCACGTAAGGGACATTACAGAGGCCTCCTGCCTCCCCTGGCATTTAATTTAAATGCATTGGGGAAGGGTGCGGCGCCTCTGTAACCGCCAAGCCCCTCTTAGCAAATCTTGCGCCCGCCCTGGGGAGCGACTTGTCTCCAGAAGCCGCCTGAGCCAAGGTAAGTCCAGTTTACAGAGGCCTTCGCCGCTTCCCCGGCATATAATTTAAGTGCCTCCGGGAAGCGCACAGGGTCTCTGTAAACCCCGCGCCCCCCACACACAATCTCGTGCCCCCCAGTTTGCATACCGCTGCCTTAGAGAGTTCTTAGCATTGTCAATGGATGCTAAAGGCACATTGACTTCATTCCTTAAAGTTCTTAATCTAAGACGCGCTGGGGGAAGCGTAGCATGGTGAGTTAGTTGCTTTCCTTAAATACTCAAACTATGGGTTCAATTCCTGCTTGGGCCATACAATCATGGGTATATCTCTAGCTCTGCTTCATCGCCTCTTCACAACACATGCACATCTAAATATGTACAATGCTAATGCATAAAAGAAATGGTAAGAATATTTGTAGTAAGTGTTGTTAGTATAAAGTCAGCGAAAACAAAAAATGTATAATTTAACATTCTACAACCACATTGTACAACCGGGACTTTAAAACATATATACGCCCATACAGTATACAGTACTATTACTTTTGTTGTTGCCTTCAGCATAGAATGGGTTATGCAGTAGTATCTGTACTGCTGACATAAAGGAATGACTTAACTCTACTTGATTGAATTACATGGATGCTTTGCAGCGTTCCACAGGTTTCTGATTCATTTGTCCAATTGACTGGAAAATAATTCTCCTTTGACTGTGAATGCGGAGCCTCGCTAATTACAGTGGAGGCCATCCATCTATTGTCCTGTCCCTTCCTGTTATTAGTCATAACCAGCCGTGTCACTTCTCATCAATCCCATGACATGCCTTCTGCGAGCTCTAGTCCGAGAGGTCAATTCTCCAATTGCCATCCAGCAGTTACCTATAAACATTGACCTCTGCCTCCACAATAAATGAATGCCATGAAACGGTCACGAAGCGCCATCGTTTGTTATGACTAATGCTGTTCAGTGACATGGGGAGAGGTGGTGGATACCTATGACATTAATATACAGCTCTATTTGGTAACTGGGGCATGCAAATACAAGACTGCAATATCTGTGCATAGCCATTATCCTTTGTATTTATTCCAGCACTCTGACATGATCATTCTTACAGCAAGTAATGCTTAGAGCTGATATACATATACTGTACAGGCATACCCCGCTTTAAGTACACTCACTTTAAGTACACTCGCGAGTAAGTACACATCGCCCAATAGGCAAACGGCAGCTCACGCATGCGCCTGTCACCACGTCCTGAACAGCAATACCGGCTCCCTACCTGTACCGAAGCTGTGCGCAAGCAGGGAGACTATAGAGCCTGTTACAAATGCATTATTTACATCAGTTATGCACGTATATAACGATTGCAGTACAGTACATGCATCGATAAGTGGGAAAAGGTAGTGCTTCACTTTAAGTACATTTTCGCTTTACATACATGCTCCGGTCCCATTGCGTACGTTAATGCGGGGTATGCCTGTACATACATATATATATATATATATATATATATATATATATATATATATATATATATATATATATATATATATATGTATGTGTTTGTGTGTGTATATATATATATATATATATATATATATATATATATATATATATATATATGTGTGTGTGTTTGTGTATATATATATATATATATATATATATATATATATATATATATATATATAATTTAAAAAAATCGTTTTTGATTATTAAGCTTGGCTAACACGGTACAGATACCTCTACACTATGTACAGATGTGGCAAACCTTATTGTTTTCGTCATGGGGCAAGCCACGAGACCGTGACTGCAACTGCACCGGTGCCCGAGGGTTATCGATCTGGGGGGGGTCCGATCCGGTAGCATGGATTCCCCCCCCCCCTCGCCACGATGCCACGATGCCACGGCGGCTTTTAAGCTTTTTTTAGCCATGGTTTTGGAGACAATAAATTCTGCTTCATCTATATGTGTGTTATGTATGTGAAGAAAAAAACTCCTCCATTCTCCCCATAGCAGAAGCCAGAAAGATCACTCAGAACATTGAGCCTAATGCATTATACCACACACTATGCCTGAAAGCAGGGTGGGCAGTGGTAGCCATCTAAAGTAGCATGACAGTCCTGTGTTTTGAAAGCAATCGGTGTTTAGTGAGATGCAGTGGTTATAGATGGAGAAACCAGTGATACAATGTCTGATTGCTATATGCAAAATAGACGCAGAGGGGGAAAGTTTGTGCGTTTCTTTCACAATGTGTTTATAAGATTTCTGTACAAACCTATTTTTTGTTGACAAAATGGATATAAAGACTAACTCTCCTTCTGTTTTTACATCACAAATATTGACAGAAAAAGTTTATAACATTTGATAAAAAGAGAGTTGCCCCAATATTTACCAAGTTTAAAATCAGCTAAGGTTCAGCTACTTGTTTTAAGGCACTTTCTCCCCGGGTTACTAAGCAGTGCTAAGCTGTACGACATCAATCATTCCATGAATGTTTATTAAACAATACTATACATTTCCAATTAAGAGATGGAGAAATACCTCTGAACACAGCCAAGATAGCTGAGAAATATGCACATTTCTACCATTTGAATATACTTTGCATCTCTCTCTCCGACACTTGCAAACTCTTAGCTCAGTCGCAGTTTTGTTTCGCGATTGAAAAGGGGCCAATTTCGCCTGGTTCAAGACTTTGGGAGAAGGTTTTTGAACATCTCCAGCGGTAGAGATTCTTACGTGGTCGAGTTCCTGCTTGTTCTACTGGTTTGGGATACATCATTGTTTGTAAGATTTCTGTAACACAGGGCGCATTACTCTTGTAGGCGCCTGTAGCCCGTTGGATTGAAATGCATTGCAGGCTGCTTCGGCATCTGAGGAGTTAAGCATGATGTGGCAGTTGGAAAGTGAGTGAGGATGGGACCGGCGTGTGCATAACCTTAATGACACCAGTGAGCACATGTAAAATGTCTCACAATCATTTAAGAGAAAACATTTGCTTTCAGTGGAACAATATGTCCTAAAAAAAAAAAACCTCATCTTGCTTACGTTGCTGCCATGGGAGACCTGCGACTGATTGCTCTGCAATGCTTCAAAAGCTCCTTTGGTAGCGAAGGGGGTAAGAGGCCAGCTAAGGGGGTAATTTACTAACGTCTGTTGCCGGGTAACGCACCGGATCTGGCGTGAATTGTCAGTAAAGTCAATGGCTATTGACCGGGTGTATTACCCACTACAGACCTTAGTGAATAACCCCCGAAGTGTCACAAGCCGTCATGTTGCAAACACCTCTTTCTAGCAATGTTCTCTCCCTTAGATTAGGAGTTTTGTCATGTTCATTTATTTGGGTTGGTGTGGGGGGGGGGGGGGGGGTCACTGGCATCTTTCCTGTATAGTTTACAATCTAATTTTTGGTGTTCAATGGCCGAGTTATATAACGCTGGGATTCAGATACAGTGATGCTACACCACGTCTTTTTCTTCTCCGTCTTTATTTGTATGTAAATCGGTTTATTATCTTTTTTACGTTGCACCAGTCAAATTGCCATGTTAACATCCAAAGGGAAATGCAGTGAAGACCAGTCTCTAGTGTTCTTAGGAGGACAAGCCACCCAAGGATACAATATCCCGCGAGCACTGTAATAAAGCATTTGACAATGTATTATATATAAATTGTTCTAGTTATTGGGATTTAGACCAGGGGTGGACAAAATGTTAAAAAAAAAAAAAAAAGCTTAGCAGCCAGCTCGAATATTTTTAGGCGCCAACTTTTGTTGAGTTATGAGGAGAGGGGGGGGACCATGTTCTGGCAACTCAACCTCCTCCCTCCGCCCCAAGCGGCTCTGTATGTGTGTGTGTGTGTCACTGTGTATTTGTGACACATACTGGCATATAGAACACAGCACACTAACACACAGAGCTCTGACACACAACACACTGACACACTTACACGCAGCACTCTAACAGACAGTGACACACAGCACGCTGACAGACACTGATATACTTACACACAGCACTATGACATACAGCACACTGACACACTTACACAAGGCACTCTGACAGACACTGACAAACTGACACACAGCACTTTGACAGTCACGTGGTCACGCATGCACCGTGCAGCGGCCACTATAATCACGGCCTAACACACACCGCACTGAAACTCCTCCCTCTCCCCCTGACACTGACCTCATTTTGCAGGGGTAGGCAGACTACTGTAGCTTTCCACCTCGCTCCCTCCCCCAACCCACGCGTACCCCTGCCTCCTGCTCTCTGACCCCTTCTCCTCCAACCCCCACTTAAAGAGTGGTGCGGCTGTGACTTAACCGGTCAGTCACAACGCGTCCGATCCTGGTTCGATGTCGCGCTGATGAAGCAGGATCAGACACACTGTTGCTGATCGCGGTGGTGACTGTCGGGGGTGGCCTGGGGGACACTTTAGGCGCCCGTGATTTTTCCACCCCTGATTTGGACCATTCCTTGTAGCATTGCACTACTCTCTGGAAACGAAGGGGTTACAGTCTGCAGCGTCTGTGCGAGCAGTTTCTGTTTCTCCATGTGATGTGTTTCTCCTTGATAGGCTGCCAGCTCTGCTGCTGGTACAAGGCTCTCACTCATAACGTAGCCATCAGCACTGCTTATTGGAACACGCTGTGTTTGGATAATTTACTTTCGCAATAAACAAAAGATTAGAAGGAACATTTCAACAACGTGGTCCATGTGGCACTAAGATAAGCAGAGAAACATCTTGAATTCAGACACAGTGCCTTACTAAGGGACAGGCTGGGGCAGCGTGGTGCAGCATGATGCATGGGAGGTGCTTGCTAGCTACTGTATACAAAGGCATACAGTATTAACAGTATTTGCACCCATATTAGCATACACCCAGAATCACGGTTCAAGGCAAATTTGGTCTATGTTTCCAAAATATAACTCAACGTGATTTTAATACTAGGCCCAAAGTCCTAATTTAAGTGTCTGAATGGCGATATCTCAATGCCTACCTCTGCTCTTTCTAGGGCCGGGTACTTGCACAAACATGCAGTGACACATATTGTTGCAAACAAAGCAGATCGGGGTAGTGATAACTAAACAGATAATAAAACTAATCTGACGTTTATTTTAAGTTATGGTGAGTGAAAAAGGCAACAAAAAATATCCACTGTATAGCATATAGCAAATAAAAAGATCACTTGTGAGCACATTCCCATGTATTAGACAGGTCTGCAACCCTGACTTTCACCATTATCACCTAGCATACAGTGCTTCCACTGCAGCAATGGATTCTGGGAAATGACATGCAAATGAGCACATCGCGTCACCCTTTGCCTGAAATCCATTTTTACATGAAACCCTTATATGTATATATATATACAGCTCAACCCCGTTATAGTGTGATCCACTACAATGTGGATCCGCTTATAACACGGTTCGAGCTTGGCTCCCGTTCATCTCCTACCTTAAGTCGCGACGTGTAGAGACCCTGGTCTTCCCCTCACAGGATGATCTGTACCTACCAAAGCGGCTGTGGTCATTGCATGTGCCCTGGATGTTGCCATCGTTCAGGATCTGCAGGTGAAAGCCGGTCTTGCAGTAGAGCTGGCGGCGGCGCAGCATGCCCTGGAGATGCGGCAAGTCTGAAGGTGCGCTGCGGGAGAGGCACTCAGACTGACCCAGGGGATCACTGTGCAGGAGAGGGCTGTCCCTGGCAGGAGGCAGCAAGAAATGAGAAGCCATCTGCTCCAGGGACTCAAACCCGGCCAGAAAGCTACCGATCTCGACTACAGGAGCCATGGACAGGAGGGCGGTGGGGAGAAGTAGCAGGCAGGCACCTAGAGAAGCACACACAAGCACGTAGAGACGCACGCGCGCACACACACGAGGAGAGAGCTGATGCCGGGTTAGTGGGGGTGCATAAATAAAGCAGGCAAGGTTTAACTTAAAAACAGTGCATCTTGGAATGTTATACTGTATGTGACTGAAACCTCTCCCTCCCCCCTGTGCAGTATGCGATTTATGACTTGAGGTGTTAAATAGTCCCTGAATGTTAGTGATGTAAGAGTGTATTTGCGTTTGTATGTGTATGTATGTAAATATAAATTTATACAGCACCTTACAAAAGGTGTGTGGAGTGGGAGTGTATACCAATGGTGTGGGTAGGTGTGGAAATGTAAGAAGGTGTTCCTCTACAATATATAAATATATATATATATATATATATATATATATATATATATATATATATATATATATATATATGGACAAAAAAGGAAGGAAAGTACTGTAGCGCCAAAAGATAAAATAATATAAATGCAAATGCAAATGACAGCATGTGATAACAAAACAACCTATTAAATAATTATCAATATAAAATAATATACTAAATAGAACACTAATATAAATAATATCACAATCAAAGTCCAATGTCCAAACCCTAGAGAAGAGTCCTGACAGGTAATAACAGGACAAAGTGCAGGATCCAGGGGCCCACGGCAGCTCTCACATGGATTAACCAGTTCCACAGCAAAATCTATGAGAAAAACAAAACAGAGAGCGCACGCCCCATAGTGTAACACTGTAACATTTAATGTAGGGAAGGATGGGGGGGGGGATTAAAAACACTCACAATGTACAAGATAAAATTAGGCAGTATGTGATTAATAATCACCACCAGGCAGGTCCAAAACCGCAGCAGATAGGGAGTCCACGAACAGCAGGAATCAGTCTCCCAAGCAGTACTGTGTCTCCGGTTCACTCAAAATCCTCCAGAACAGTCTGGTATCAGAGTTTGCCTTCATATAATTCCATGTGCTCCTCGGCCGTTAAGGATACACACAACGTGATGACGTAGTGTCGCAAGGTACGTCCCTGACGCGTTTCGTCGCAACAAATGCAACTTTATCAAAGGGAATGTCCATGAACAAGAATGGCAATGTACAACTACCAATCAAGTTTGAGACCCTCCAGTATATATACATTACCCTGCCTGGTGGTGATTATTAATCACCTACTGCCTAATTTTATCTTGTACATTGTGAGTGTTTTTAATCCCCCCACCCATCCTTCCCTACATTAAATGTTACAGTATCACACTATGGGGCGTGCGCTCTCTGTTTTGTTTATCTGATATATATATATATATATATATATATATATATATATATCTATATATATATATACACACACACATACCTATATATACCTAGTTAAGTTATGGCGGGTAAAAAAAGTGACAAAAACCCTCCACAGCAAAGCATATAGCAAATGGAAATTTTACTGTATGCTCATTTGCATGTCTTAGACAGGTCTGACACCCTGCCTTTCACCATTATCACCCAGCACACAGTGCTTCCACGGCAGCAAGGGATTCTGGGAAATGACATGCAAATGAGCACACAGTGCCACCTTTTGCTTCAAAACCATTCAACATGGTTCCCCTATAGGCTTAAGCTTTTTGCATGGTCACAGCTTTGAGCACAGCCAGGGTTAAGATGCATAGCCAGTAAACCCACCCACAGACAGCTGTTTTGACCTTAATGGGTCTCCTCAGTGTGGGGTTGGTTATACCAGTTATGCAAAAAAAAAAAAGAAGCAAGGGATAGGTTTTACCATACTTAAGTTATGGTGGGTAAAAAAAGTGTCAAAAACCCTCCACAGCAAAGCATATAGCAAATGGAAATATTACTGTATGCTCATTTGCATGTCTTAGACAGGTCTGACACCCTGCCTTTCACCATTATCACCCAGCACACAGCGCTTCTACTGCAGCAAGGGATTCTGGGAAATGACATGCAAATGAGCACACAGTTTCACCTTTGGCTTCAAAACCATTCAACATGGTTCCCCTATAGGTATATACACACACACAAACTGCAATGGGGCCGATCAGGGGAATATCGCTCAGAAACTCCCTTTGACTTTGTGTGATAGTGCACCGAATGGCACTATCACACATTAATTAATAACCCTCATTGATTCGGCTAATATTTTTTTTTCTGGTACAGCTCTGATACTCAACAGTACTGTACAAATAATCTATGTCTCGCATCCCTCTATTTCTGAAAAACTCATGTTGTCGTTTTTTTTTTTTTTAAACCATTTTTCAACTTTTGTTCTAATAAATAACAAGTAACTACATAGGATTATGAGGATAAAAGTGTGACTCAACTGGAAAATAGACATATTTATTGTGCTAATGGGGTTTTACTGTGGCAGTGCAAAGGTTTAACAGATAAACCCAGGATATTAAAGGGCTCTCATAAGTGTTGGTTACATTTGTTTCATTCTTGAAGATAGCTCTACTCACTCACGTAATGTAGATCTCTAATCATGCAATTATTAGACAGATCCAGAAATGCCACATCTCTTTTTACACTCCCACAGAAACCAAACAGACATCTGTGGAATGTTGCTGCATGCAGAAGAAAAGAAAGAGAATGCAAGAAACAAAACAAATGTTGATGGGCAACATCAAAAATAAATACATAAATATATATGTATCTTTAATTGATTTGTCCTAGATTTCATATGGAACTCCTTCAATTGCTTTCAATTCTGGCTCTCACGTAGTGTAGGCCCTACAGATACTTTTTTGTCATTGAGATTGTGAAGTTTAGGTTTATACTGTACGTCCAGTACCACCCCCCACTGTCCGATCACACCTAGTCATCTGATTTAACCCTTTGAGTGCCGAAACCGGCACCCGCGACTAGCTGACCGCTCCGTCACGAAAGGGGAGAAGTCACCCATCTGCCATCAGTTCAGATCCTATGGAGCGCAAAGAACGTCCCTAATAAAACGTGATTATTATTTTTTTTCGACGTAGCGAATATGTCCTGGGGACGCAGGGTACCAGAACGCGTGACGCATGACGTAGTAGCTGCGGCCTAGGCCTAGGTCACTCAAAGGTTTAAACCCATATTCTGCTGTGCACTAAGGTTCCTCTGCAATGTAATGCAGGCTCCGATCAGTTGCATGGGCAGCGTTCATTATTTCAGGGGATAGCTCAAAAACCATTCCTTTTTACAACAGCAGGATAACAGGATAAGGGTGAGAAGTCTCTCAACTCATTTGTTAAAGGGGAAAACTGATGTAAAAAAAACCCCAAAACCTTCGTAAAGGAAAAATACTCATGTTCGTGTTGAACAGCATGATAATGTGTAATGTGTCGGGGGGAATTAAGTGTCAGGAGAAATCTGGAACCAGCTAAAGGTTCTGTCTATACCCTTGGCTCTCAACAGATTTTTCTCCAAATTCCTCCCTTGTTTATCTAACAGGCTTTTTTTTTTTTTTATCATTCTGTTACACTGTCATGTAAAAAGTCTGTAGGTGGGTGACCTTTTCCACAGCCTGTTTGTTTCTATAGCCACGAGAGTGCATCAGTGGAGTGAAAATGGCCATATTTAGACAACTTCTAAAAATAAATATCTGAAAAAGGAACGTGAGCAGCACTCTGGCAAAATAATAACTTGTGTCAATACGAAACATTTGACGATCAGAAAGACACTTTCACACAGCCACAGCTGGGGTCTTTGAAGAGTGGAGAATGAAAGAATGGAGCAATGTTACGGCAGACACCAATACAGAGGGATAAACCGAGGCTCAGGGACCTTGAGTGATACACTCAAGATCACCCAGACTAAACTATGCTAAGATTCAGGGCCGTATATATAATATATATATATATATATATATATATATATATATATATATATATATATATATACACAGTTGTGTGAAAAAGAAAGTACACCCTCTTTGAATTCTATGGTTTTACATATCAGGACATGATAACAATCATAGAACAATTTTAGCAGGTCTTAAAATTAGATAAATACAACCTCAGATGAACATGACATATTACACCTTGTCATGATTTATGTAACAAAAATAAAGCCAAAATGGAGAAGCCATGTGTGAAAAACTAAGTACACCTTATGATTCAATAGCTTGTAGAACCACCTTTAGCAGCAATAACTTGAAGTAATCGTTTTCTGTATGACTTTATCAGTCTCTCACATCGTTGTGGAGGAATTTTGGCCCACTCTTCTTTACAACGTTGCTTCAGCTCATTGAGGTTTGTGGGTATTTGTTTATGCACAACTCTCTTAAGGTCCTGCCACAGCATTTCAATCGGGTTGCGGTCTGGACTTTGACTGGGCCATTGCAACACCTTGATTCTTTTATTTTTCAGCCATTCTGTTGTAGATTTGCTGGTGTGCTTGGGATCATTGTCCTGTTGCATGACCCAATTTCGGCCAAGCTTCAGCTGTCGGACAGATGGCCTCACATTTGACTCTAGAATACTTTGGTATACAGGAGTTCATGGTCGACTCAATGATTGCAAGGTTCCCAGGTCCTGTGGCTGCAAAACAAGCCCATATCATCACCCCTCCACCACCATGCTTGACAGTTGGTATGAGGTGTTTGTGCTGATATGCTGTGTTTGGTTTTCGGCAAACGTGGCGCTGTGCATTATGACCAAACATCTCCACTTTGGTCTCGTCTGTCCAAAGGACATTGTTACAGAAGTCTTGTGGTTTGTTTAGATGCAACTATGCAAACCTAAGCTGTGCTGCCATGTTCTTTTTAGAGAGAAGAGGCTTTCTCCTGGCAACCTTTCCAAACAAACCATACTGGTTCAGTCTTTTTCTAATTGTACTGTCATGAACTTTAACATTTAACATGCTTACTGAGGCCTGTAGAGTCTGAGATGTAACTCTTGGGTTTTTTGCAATTTATCTGAGCATTGCACAGTCTGACCTTGGGGTGAATCTGCTGGGACGTCCACTCCTGGGAAGTTTGGCAACTGTCTTGAATGTTTTCCACTTTTGAATAATCTTTCTCACTGTAGAATGAGGGACTTTAAATTGTTTGGAAATGGCCTTATAACCCTTCCCAGATTAATGGGCAGCAACAATTGCTTCTCTAAGATCATTGCTGATGTCTTTCCTCCTTAGCATTGTGTTAATACAGACCTGAATGCTCCAGACCAGCAAACTGCTAAAACTTCGCCTTTTATAGAGGTGATCATACTTGCTGATGATCAATTAATCAAGGTCATTTGATTAGCAGCACCTGTCTGCTACTTAGCATCTTAATTCCTATGGAATCAGTAAGGGTGTGCTTAGTTTTTCACACATGGCTTCTCCATTTTGGCTTCATTTTTGTTAAATAAATCATGACACGGTGCAGTATGTCATTTGTTGTTGTTCATCTGAGGTTGTATTTATCTAATTTTTAGACCTGCTAAAGAACAGATGATTGTTATTATGTCCTGATATGTAAAACTATAGAATTCAAAGAGGGTGTACTTTCTTTTTCACACAACTGTACATACATACACAAATACAGAAAAGAAAAAAAAACCTTTTTTTTTATGAAAGGTATGATGCAGGGGAACAAGTAATAATAATTAACAGGGCGAGAGACACTGCTCAGATGGGTAACACTCAACAGCAGGTAAAGTGAGGGGGTGAGAGAGAGAGGGCGATTACAATTGGACAATGTTTTGGGGACCGGGGGGTTGGAGCGAGTGCCTTTTTTTAGACGAGTGTTTTTTTCCCCAATTTTTCGATCCCTGGTGATTTGATTTGATTTGTAAGCAATAATTACATTTTTACAAAATGTTTCATGCAATGCTTTTGGTTTTTTTAAATAAAACACTTGAACCTTGGGTAAGACTTAGTGCTTCTTTGAAATTATATATATATATATATATTTCTATATATATATTTATCAATCAGTCAGGCACAATAATATTAAGCTATTAATACCATTCAGCTAAAGCGGCTTAGAATAAAGATTTAATGTCTCTCTCTAAGCTCAGAGCAGGATGCTCATTGTAAAGCACTAATAAAATGGCAACAAATGAGCCAGATCTGAATTATAGCCCTCCCGGGTTTCAGGTCCCTCATATAATGTTATAAGTCGAACTTCAGAATCTCTGGGTTGCTAAATAAGGACATGTTTTATGAAGTTTTGTTCAAACACAGGTCCAATGAAAGTCCATGAAATGTGTAAGAATCTCTCTGAGTTTTGGAATTAGAACTTGGTCTGTATCTGTTTTGCGTGATACTGATATCTCACTTGCCAATCAAAGATTTCCCGTGCACTATACAGCTGTCTGTGAGTAGATTTTACTGGCCGTGCACGTCTTTAACCCAGGCTCTGCTGCAAAGCTGTGCAATGCGGCGGGCATATGCTTGTTGGGGTCCGTGTTAAAATGGACATGAAGCAAAAGGTGACACTGTATGCTCTTTTGCATGTCATTTCCCAGAATCCCTTGCTGCAGCGAGAGCACTGTATGCTAGGAGATAATGGGGAAAGGCAGGGTGTCAGACCTGTCTGAGACATATGACTATGCTCACAAGTGATATTTTTATTTGCTGTACAGTGTAGCATAGCAACGCTACAGCTTGTTTTTTTGGAAGCAAAAATGGAAAAAGGCGCCCGGAGCAACTGCAGATGAACCGGCAATCAACACACATGAACCCGGACAGATGAAGGCTTTATTCGTACACACAAAAGAACAGGCACAACCATGTCCTCCCTCTACGCGTTTCACGTCGCAAGGGCGCTGTGTGAGTAGGGAGGCATGGAATGAACAAACAATTTAAAAGACAAAAAGAAACGCGAAATCACGGGTCTCTCACATTAGTTAAAATAACATGAATTCAGCAGCAACCAGTAGTCCTCCACGGGTGTTACCCCTTTTGGATTCCACAATAATGCACATATAGGGGAACAGATCATCTTGAGTAAGGGATTCTAAAGTATCAGTTCTCAAATGGTACTCTATACTTGATCAATACAGAGTCTTAGAGATTCAAATCGTACCATAGTAACAATGTATAATGGAATGAAGCCAAATCAACAAAGGGTATATATTTTACCCCAATGACAGGTTTTTAGGAAGCCCAGAGCAACTTGACTGTGAAAACCCTATTGCTTATCCTAAAACGTGGAATCTGTTACCCTGCTGACCAGCGAGGCATAGTGATGTATCATGATGGTACCACACCAAATATCAATACAGTATATTAATCACCTACAAATAATTTTCCATTGTACTCAGTAGTAATATTTACACATAATCAACATGTTGTGAATCACAACATATTGCAGATTTCCCACAATGTATCTAATTAAAAAATAAATATGTTCTTAGTGTATTGCTCATTATGGGATCTATGTATGAATGTAGTCAAATGTATGTTTTGGAGCGGATCTGTGGTATATTTAAGGACAGTTTTATTACATCTCAAGCAGAAATTTTAGACGTATTCCACTTCAGATATGGATGATTTTTTGGGGGGAAAATAAAATGGAAAAAGAATCGTGCATAGAGACGCAGAACATGATACATCTCATTATAATCTGTGCACCATTTAACTTCTCCCCTACTCCTCCTACTTACACCCCCCCTAGTCTCAAGCTGAGGCAGACAGGGCAAAATTGGAGCAAAATGCTTTGGTACGTAGTGGCAGAATGGAAATTCCCCCGGTTTGCACTAAAATTGTCTTTGTACAAAGACCCCTATATTGCAATGTATCACAATATGACACATTTTTACATGTTACAATATTTAGGTCCTGCTCAGTATGCCGTACATCTGTTTTACGGGGTTGAATATTCACTGTGTTCAGAAATAATGGAAGCCCTTTTATTTTTTTCCATATCTTGCAGAAAAATCACTACATTTTCATAAAAATGTGAGCATTTACAGGCCTGTCACAGTGGAGTATTACATTTGAAGAATGATTTGATAAACTAGTAAATATTCTTTGGAATTGGTGATGACCTCATCAAGTGCATAGTTCCAAAATGGAGTTTAGCTGTTATAAAGGAGTGGGAGCAGTTGGATCAACGCGTTATGGATTATGCAGTCAGACAGTGGCGTTCTCGTCTCGGGACGTGTGTTTCAGCAGGAGGACATTTTGAACACACTTTGAACTCAAGCTTTATAGTAATCTTAGTGTTTCACATTAGATTACAACAGTTTAACACATTTTCGAGCTACGAAGGAAAAACTCCTATTTCTCGTTTAATGAACATGAACTTACCGCAGTGTATCTGGTACTTGTTGACATAATACAGTGACATCAATTTAGTTAACATTTAGTTGATTGTCTACATTGTGCTTCTTATATAGTGATAATCTACATAATAGACCAAGAATTGTTCAAATTGTCATGGGGATTGAGCAAGAAATATAGAAGATATGATGAAAAACAGTGTACAATAAATACCTTATTTGTCAGAGCTATTTAGAGGATCATACCTCAAGGAATGTTGCAGTAATTTCCAAGTTGTAGTGACCAGAATTTATTATTTATTTATAAAATGTTTTACCAGGAAGTAATACATTGAGAGTTACCTCTCGTTTTCAAGTATGTCCTGGGCACAGAATAAAACAAATAATACATGCTTACAAATACAGTTACATCAATGAACAGGGTATACATTATATACAAGACATTGCATGCACAGTTAAAGAAAATATATATTATGGGCGTATGAAACAGTTACAGACCAGATTAAAATGTGAGACAGCCTTAGGCTGAGTCCCCGGTCTCTCCGCTGTAACGCGCGCCCGCGGCGCGTTCAGCCGATTCCCCGGTCTGCAGCTCACTGCAGGAGGAGAGACCGGGGGGGCGTGGCGGAGGAGTGACGGGGGCGCGGCCATGACGTCACCCGGCAGGTTCACCCTCATTGGCCTAATCGCTCGACGCGAGCCTCTCAATTCTATTGAGAGCAGGAGTAGCTCTCGCGCGAGCGCTGCGGCCCCCTCTTGCAGCGGTGCCATTGCGGGGAGGGCTCTCGTGCGGGGCACAGCGGACGCTGTAGTAGGCAGCGGGGGCAAGGCCTTAGATTTGAAAGAACTTAAACTGGTGGTGGATGTGAGAGTCTCTGGTAGGTTGTTCCAGTTTTAGGGTGCACGAAACACAATTACGCATCAAACACAATTTTTTTGGGAGTCCCCAAAACATTTTATACTTCTATGTATCTTCAAATGAGAAAAAGGACTAGAGCATTTCCCAATGAAAATCAACATAAAAACAGGAAATCATGGCATTTTGCACAAATACTGCTATTGCTACTTGTTTTCCCTTGAAGAATCCAGCAGCAGTTGATTTCCAATGTAAATAAATGGAGGAGATGTAATACAGTACAATGCAAGGGACTGAGCTGACATTGGTAACATTATCTACCGCTAAATAGTTGCCACGAATAGAACAGCAGTTAATGTTACTTCTCATTTGCATCAGGAAATATAATAAGCACCCCTAAAACGCGTTAGCTTTTACAGTAACTGAGTGAAAATGCGCAGGGAAGGAAGCTAGTCAAAGTCTGTAGGGAAATGCTGAGTGCTTGTGGGAATGATTTATTTCTAGCCGGATTACCTTTAGGAAAGATTCAATTATTTCTGGAGACAGTGGAGCAGTATAAGTGCAGAGGGGGATTGTTGCTTTACTCCTTTGTAGCTGGCTTTGCCTGTAACTCTTCCAGAGGAGTTTAAGGCGCAGTCTCACCTAGGTGCAGAGATGTGCAATGTTGTTTTGGAGATGTTTATGCAAATGCATGAAGGAATGTGCCCAACATGAAAAAGTTTGGCTCATTTTCATGAAACAAAATTCTATATATATATTTTTTGACATTCATAGATGTGCCAAAGTTGGCTACACATGTTTGATGACATTTAAACAAAAGTTGCTGTTTTTTCCAGAATGTTATCAAAATTATTGCAAACTTGTGCAAAGCTCATAGTGAAAAATCCCCACATGATTTAGGTGCAAATAAGAAGCAAAATGTAATCCCTGAAAAATATACTGGGGGCTACTGTAAGTATAACCAATTGTTGTTATAAACAGAAATCAAAAATTGAAAGCGTGCATTATGTGAATAACATACATTTCTCACCCAAAATCATTATTTTGGTGAATTTTCATAGACATTGTTTTTTTTAAGGAATTTCTGGATAAAGATAGTTTATACAAATATATGAATACAATATTGCATTAACCTGCTTTTTGTAATACTGTTTTCTTTTTTCTAACATTGATATTTTTATGAATGGATGTATATATGTTTTATTTATTGCAGTGGAATGTAATATTATCAATATAAATTAGTACTTTATTATGCATTATATATATATATTTACATGTTATATGTGTACATTAGGACTTTATTAGGCACTTTTAATATTAAGCATTGTGTATATATATTTTTTATAAATATATGGAAATTAGAACTTTATTAGTCACTTAAATGATTAGTAAGTATTATTAAGCACTTTGTTACGCTACTATGAAGTTATTTTTGATCATGTACATGTAAGGCTTAATGCGGGTATATAAACCACTGGTTGTTAGTAAGACGTATCATGCCCGTCTGCTGAAGTAATAGAAGTTACAAAATGTCAGATGAAGCGCCTTCATGTATTATTCTTTAAATCAGGGGTCTCAAACTCAGTCCTCAAGGGCCATCAACAGGCCAGCTTTTATGATGGCTCAATCAGTGGCTCAGTCTGAGACCCCTGATTTAAATCAACGATGTGTTGCTCAATCGATCCGTGGCCTCTGGGGTGCTACGTGGGTGCTATATTTATTTTCATATTAATATTCCTCTCGAAAACTTTGAGACCATGTTACAATGATGTAATATGCAGCGAGGAAAGTGGAATATGTAAGGGATTTGAACTCCGCAGAAGGCGGGGGAGGCGATGACATAAATACGCTGCTGCTGGTAGTAATTGGTTTATAAAAGAGCAACTGGAACTGGTACAACACAAAATGTACCTGACAGAGTTGGCAAAGGTGTTGGTGTTGGGACAGTTGTAAGTTACTCTATATGGAACCTGACAGTGTTTGTAGACACTGCAGGCTTATAACACTTTGGCCAAAGGGTTGAACTAAATGACCCTTACTTATGAGAATACTAACATTTAAGTATATTAATAACTATGCACTTTCTGTTATATTGGATGTAGCATTGGGTATTTTTGTCTTTTGTTGTATACATTTGGCCACGCTGAGTAGCACTCCTTTTGACACACACACACACACACACACACACACACACACACACACACACACACACACATATGTAGAGGTATCAGTACCGTGTTAGCCGAGCTTCAATAATCAAAAAATAAATAGATGATACCATTCTGTGGCTAACGAAATGCTTTTATTTGTGCGAGCTTTCGCCGGAAGCAGAGATCAGTGTATCTCGAAAGCTCGCACAAATAAAAGCATTTCGTTAGCCACAGAACGGTATCATCTATTTATTTTTTGATTTTATATATATAGTGTGTGTGTATATGTGTGTGTGTGTGTGTGTGCGTGTGTGTGTGTGTATATATATACATACACAGTGTGTGTGTGTGTGTATATATATATATATATATATATATATATATATATATATATATATATATATGATGTGGTGGGTGCTGGGGTTAGAGGATTGTGTGTTCATTCAGTGTTTGTAGACACTCAAGTTTTATAGAGCATAATGTGAGTTTTTATTTTGAGGGATGGTTTGAGAGAATACTACAGACCCCAATGTTGGTTCTAGTTTATATTGCTGAACTATTATAGTGTGTGATAAAATTAAATGAGTTTCATACAGACGCATTGGCCATCCTTGTGAAGGAGCATTCATGTTAGTACCAGTAAAAGGTAAGCTATCCACTGAATGTATAAGTATACAGGATTGATTAAAGCAGGTGTGCGCAAACTGGGGAGATTTTTTTGGGACGTGACATGTCCCCGTGGCGTCATTTGACCCCGGCACTATGGTAAGGGGGGGGGGGAGGGCGAGAACTGGAGGAGCGCAGGCAGGGCACCAGAAGCGCCCCAAATTAAAGGATCTACTGTACAGTACATCCCCAACATTGGTGTTTTACAACCTGTCCAATATTTACTTTGTATGTTAATTTCCGAGGGCTCTGCAATATATTGGTGATCATCTTGCATCAAAGGGGCTACAGAGCCATTAACACATCTTCCTCTCATTTGTAAGTTTAAAATATAGAGAGACCTTTTTGAGAGAGAATAGGAGAGGGTGTTCCAGGAACCCTGGCAAGATAATAGTTTTTTTTTTAAATTTAACTTAAAGCCGCAGTTCAAGCTGTCGTTTTTTAAAATGTTTTTTTTTTCCGTATGTGCATCAATACAATCTACACACTGACAAGTGATTAGCTAAGTTGCTGATAGATCCGTTCTCCTGTAATCGATAGTTGAAAATTCGGCTCGGGGTACACTAAATGCATCCTGTGTCCTCTTCTGCTGCACTGACAGTCAAAGTTCTGTGAGGAAGATCATGTATCGAGGCAGGCAGTGGATTCAATTGGTGTTCACTGCTAGAGAGGGCAGGGCTCATAAAGGGGATGCTGTTTCAGAAGGGGAAGGGGGTGTGACTTTGTAAATGGTTGCTATAGGAACAAAAATGCGTGTTACATTAGAATACATTAAAAATGTTTTTTAAATGCTACAAATATTTTCTCACACAGGTAGGATATTGCTTTAACTGCAGCTTTAAGCTTTCAAGAGTTCATTTTGCACAATTATTTAAAGTGTACAATTAGCAGCAAGAAGTACGGTTTACGTGGCCAACGTGGCAAAGTTCATTTTAAGGATTGTCGGGATAGAAAAAAAAAAAAGACGGAGAATTAAAAAAAAAAAAAAAAAACCTGCAAAACATTTTCCAATGCCGCATTAGGATGATGGGTATATTTTCAGGGAGAAAGTAAATGAACGATACATTTTCAGCTAAGAATCTAAATTGGAGTAGTTGACCAGTGGGTGTAAGTTAAACTGTACCTAAACATACTGTTAACTCCATTTTGCTAAAACATACAGTTCTACTTCGAAAGAATTTATAGGCATTCCTCTAATATATATTATTAGAGGTGAATTTGGTACATCCGTGTCAGACTGTCACAAGTCCAGCCGTGTATATATATATATATATATATATATATATATATACATATATATATATATATATATATATATACATATATATATATATATATCCGCTTCATCCGCTCTTCCAGCGTGCAATGATATCATTGAAGCATACTGTAAGTTAATTAATCCTGAAAAAATAAGATCCTCTGTGACATCCAGAGTTGTGTTGGGAAGCGCAGAATTTAAATATTTTAGTCTTAACAACTCTGTCATGCTGGCAGCAAACAATATTGTCTGACTGAAGTAGCATATGAACACTGCTTGCCATGACATCTGGAGGCCTGTTGTATCTATAAGCACAGTTGTAGACAAATGAAAGCAGGCAGATGTAGGGCTGTGGTGGCATCTTTGCCTCGAGCGCTCTCAGGCTTCACATTTGCCAGCGTGTCAGAAGCAGGGAGCTTTTCAGTAAGAGTAAAAACATTCTGTCACATCTGTGCACAGGCTGGTTGCCTTCTCTCAGCTCTGAGGCGATAGGCAGTGATGACTTGCCCGTGTTTAACACCGAGCAAGAGTCAAGGGACCAGCGCAGCATTATCACAAGTCTCCGAAGAGCAGCAGAATTAAAGCAACAAGTTGGTGCACTCCTAGAACAGTGGTTCTCTTCCATTTGTACCTCGTGACATCTTAACCCGTTCAGTCCAAGAGGGTGATGCAAAGCATTGCAGATCAAGGTGTTGCTGGGCCTCGGAAGAGATTAAAATAGCACTGAACTGGAACCTTCCCATTGCAGGACTGCACTGGGATGCCCACCATCAGACTCTCCCCCGGTTCAGCCAATACACCACTTTGTTCTGCCTAGCACTACTATAGAAATGGCTTCCTACAACATTATGTCAGCGAATGAGAGGAACGTCACTGAGACATATGTCATGACTGAGCTATGTTAATTTGTATTTTTATACATTTAATGGTTAATAGTATCTTAAAATGACAATAATTAACCTTAAAACTTTTAAACTCTCCTTATTATCTCTAAATCCATTACATTTTGCATTCTATTTTTTTGGTTACTTATCGGTTGACACTTTTTCTGGGCCCCATGAATTATAGATTTCGTGCAAGCCTATTGTACACATGTAGGTCGAAGAGAAAACACATTACGCTCTTCGAAAATCCCGGTAAATATGTGGTACATAAATCCCATTCCCATTAAAATGAGTCCAGATCAAACACTGCACATAACCACCTAGGATATTTTTACCTAGAGGAAAAGCTCAACCTGGAAATGAGTTGCCGATGCAAGTTGAGGTAAATAAAACTGGTCGCACTTCTCACTGGAGCAGAGCATGCATCACATATTTAAAGGCATTAGTTAGGCTTGCCTCAAAAATGATACTGCAGAGCTGGTCCCCTCAGCACTGAGAAAAGTTGGTAGAAGGACAAGGAGAAGTTTTGGAAATGGCTCTCAATGATTCTATATCCTTTGATCTTAGAAGATCTATAAACCCAGAGTGATTTGTAACTTGACGAAGACATACCTTCAACCACAAAATGCAGTGGAACATGTGTGTTGCTGCAGATGTGATACATCCCCCCCCCCCTAACCCCTTTAAGCTCAGAGCAATTGACTGTTTTATTTGAATGGATGATGTTTTTAGAAGCTACTGCACTTAAGTTTCCTCCAGACAACCACGCTTAATGCAAGTAAATTCACTGCACCTGTTATACAGCAAGGAATTCATATGTTTGCCCCATAAGGGCTGGAGATGAAATATTCCATTCACTTCATTGGCCACCTAAATATTTGTGTCACGGTGCACTTCCCTGAAATCCTGGGAATCTTGGATAGAGTTCAGCGTCAGTGGATCAGCCAAAAGACAAGACATATCATGTTCTCCGAGGAAGCATGTTGTATATTGTATATAGAAGAAATAAACCTTAGCCATTTAGTACTTCCCCCCATCATGCCCAAAATAAAACGAGTAGTGTCAATTGTGGGAAATATAGCTTCACGTTTCAGTTACCATACTTACCAGACATGGCTGAAATAGACGTGTTGTTTTTAAAACGTTAATCCCGCGGCCCCACAAGCCAGTCAGGTCACTATGTCCAGAGAGGTAATACCGGACACATACATGTCCATTATTACTTCTAATTATTTACTGGACAGTGTGTCCAAATACAGCACAGTCCGGTTCACTACAGGATTGCAACCCTTTGAGAAAGTCGCTGTCTAGTGACGAAACGCGTCAGGGAGCGGAATTACATCACCACGCATGCGCAGACGGACCGTATTGAGCGCGGACAAATATTGCGGCCAGGAACTACAGGATTCTTCTTTTGAACTCTAAAAGAACTGGATTCGCCTGCTGATTTAGCCTTTGGAGTCCTGCACCAGCTATCATCATCTAGCAGCTTCAAGTGAGAGTTGGACTGCGGAATCTGGATTGGCCTGATTGGCTGTGATTTTATCACATACTGTACTGCTTGTTTTTTACTTGCCCTTGTGAGTGAATTTTCACCCCCCCCCATCCCCCCTACCCCTTTCCATTAAATGTACAATTTTACGCTATGGGACGTGCGCTCTCTCTTTTCTTTTTCCTATATATATATATATATATACACACACACACACACACACATACACACATACACATACACACATACATATATATATATATATGGAAAAAAATTATAAGGTGCGCAAAACTGTAATTAAACAATATATGAATAATAAACAATGGATGCTGCCACAATGTGTAGGATGCACACAACACCGGATAATATAAAGGAAAGAAAAGGCGCAGACCAATGCAAAGCAGATGTAAGGATATAAAACACTTGCAGGGATGAGGTACAATGAAAGTCCAAAGAGTGGTATCTGGGACTGGATAGAGCCTAAAAAAGACAGAGAGAGACAGAGAGAGACAATATAGTGAAGTATGTATTGTATATAGTCCCTGGCTATAATCAGAGCACAATATTTACTTCCCTTGTAAGGCTATAACAGCACATTTTTAATATTTCTGGGAAAAAAAACTAAAATTACAAGCAGATCTCTGTACTCCTCTAGCGTAAAAAGAAAATAAATAACCTATGTAGAAAGTATAATAACCTATAAAACATTTTTTTATTAATCAATATTTTTTTTCGAAAAATTGTCAAATTAGCAGGTTTTACAGCAAAATATTTGATCATAAAAATAATAGATGCCATTTCTCTCTGGCAAAACAGGCTAACAATTATTGCTGAACCTTGACTTTTCACATTCGATTAGGGTCTGTGATAAACGGGGGGGAAAGTAGAAGGAAGAAAAGGAGGAGCTGTGACAAGGGACGAGAGTTAGTCCAGCATCATTTGGTCGTCTCGAGTACAACAGGCCACGTTTTCAAGATTTCTCTCTTAACGCTTCATTACCAATAAACCTAGCTCTGATTGTCACGAAGACAACTTGTCGACAAGGGAATTGTAACTGTGCACAGCAGGTCCCTTATTTTATGTGAAGGAGAAATAGGTAGTGCTTGGTGGTGCATTTATTGGACTAACAAAGTTTAACAGTGTATGGTCTTTTGAACCATCCTTCAGTATATTCTGACTCCTAGATTTTGACCCCCCTGCACCAACCACATTATTTCAGCCCTGAGAAACCTCCCGGGGAAAAGTAACGCAGGTACCATCCCCACCAGGGGAAACAAAATAGCATTTTAACTTCCGAGCAAATAGGAAGCCGTGAAACGCCAGGGGAGGGGAGGGGGGTATTTAAATACACAGGAGTAAGTGCTGCTTTTTCACATATGTATCTTGGGAAGCAGGGGGTCCCCAGAGCTGGGATTAACGTGGTTCTGCTTCAGAGACCCCTTGCTTTCCACCTATAAGAAAAATGGACGGGTGGTGTATATGGGGTTGGACTGCTCCTATAAGTAACGTCTTTGTACTGTTTCTACTTCTCTATACAAGTCCAGTAAGCAGCGTTTGGCTGGGGAGGTATCCCTTATCTGCCAGGCTCTGTGTTGGGTGCTGGTGCGCTCCCGTATCCCAGCAGAGTTCACCCACAATGTGGCAACTGGGCAGGTACCTGCATTTACCTCCCAGCGGGGCTTAAACGGCATGCTCTGCTCAGTATCCCCCCATGGTTTATCTTTTAAACTCAACCTCCCCGTTTAGTGCACTTTATTTAAGTTGTAGGCGCACAGAAACAGTTTTTTTTGTTGTAAATTTGTTTTAAACCTTTTTCTTTTTCTGGTTGGTCCTGACTGGCCAACCAGATGCTGTACTTAGTGATTGGCTTTGCCAGCCTATCAGTTAAAAGGTTTAAAAATATATTTACTTCTCCCCCTTTCTTTGTGCTCTCCTTGTTCTATTGGTCCCTTGATATGACCTGGTGTTTTTACATTTGAAAGCTATTTATCAGATTGTCAGGGTATATGAGTGGAACCTGATTGTTAAAAGTGCAATCACTCTCATAGGTTGAGAGAAAAGCAAATTGCACATTAAAAATAGCTTGTGCCCTTTTTTTTTCCCCTTTGAAACTCCTATGTATTCAAATATAAAGCTGCAAAACCATTATTTCATACAGAAGAAATGTTATTCATTTGTATCTACAATACTTTATTTTAAATATTTCAAACAAATATTTCTCGAGCGCTGAAAGATAGGGAGAAGACAGGGAGAGGGAGTGGCTCAGTGAGTAAAGACACTGACTGGCACTGAGTTTGAAGCAGGGGAGTCTGGTTCAATTTCAGGTGTTGGCTCCTTGTGACCTTGGGCAAGTCACTTTATCTCCTGTGCCTCAGGCACCAAAAAAACAGATTGTAAGCTCTACGGGGCAGGGACCTGTGCCTGCAAAATGTCTCTGTAAAGTGCTACGTAAAACTAGCAGCGCTATACAAGAACATGCTATTATTATTATAGTAAATTCAAGTGGTTTATTGGAAGGCAACAAACAAACAAAATGTGTTTTTCAAACTGCGGTGTCAGAAACGGTACTTTTGATGGCGAAGCGTTTTCTACTTCACCTATAAATCTCATTGTGCAATGTACTAATATTATCTTGCTTTGCATTCTGGCCAGGCTTGGCAGCCAGTACAAGCCGACATTTCGTGAGATTACGGGGAAACACTGTGCATGTACATGCACACAATCTCAATAACTGCGGTTTCAGCAGGGTTTGGTGAACTTGTGTGAGGCGTGTTAATTCGCTAGTGAGTGTTCTCTCTATATACTACCCATAAGCAAAAAAAAGTGTGTAAAAAGGGAAAACAAATGCGATTTGTGCACAAAACGCTTATCGGGAACATGTAACAGCCCCTTTTGCATTGTATGCCTTAAGCCACGCTTCTTGTCCTCACTGCTTCTTGCCGTGTGCTGCTTGTTTGTGAGAGGTGGTGCAGGACACATCTTTTTGTGCACAGAAGCATTATGCCATTAACCTAAGGAACACGGTATTGTCCATTTCCTGCTCTGTCCCAGCCACACCACCATCAATCCACTCAGAGTGCTTTGTATTCTGAGCCCCAGGGCCCAGGGTAAGTGCCTTTGTGTATCCGAAATGGCACTGTTTTTTTGTTTTACATGCTGTTAGCACGAGGGCAGAGGAAGCGAGAGTGTAATCGTGTAATGTACAGCAAATGGCCATTTGTACCTGCAAGGAGCAAATGGGCCCACTCAGACGCATAGGCCAACCTTTAATGCCACTTGAGCGAGCTGCTAGGCAGGCAGAGATGTACCTGTTACACCAGAGACCCGAGGGCCTCTGTACCTGTGCATGACTTTTCACTTAAGAACCAGCGTGTGTGCTTGAGTGACTCCATCGCTATATTTGTGTTCCTGGCTCGTAGGAGCACAGAGGCTGATCCTGAGAGTGCCGGTGTCTGAAATTTTAATGCGGTACTGCTAGGCCCCCATGGCAATCTTCCTGTGTGAGAGAGCATGTGAATTAAAAAAAAATAAAGGGTTTTGGCAGCCGGCAGTATGAAATTGTGCACTTAATTTGTCTGCTGCTTGCTTTTGGGGAGAAATAAAGTGTAATTTCACAATTTCATGCGTATGTAGCTAGTAGATATGACTTTTATGTGTCTACATACGTACTGTATATACACAGACGCACAGGTATAAAGGGAATTGCGGAACAAGTGCTAAATATCACGTTTACATTTAACGTGTACTTTCTGGCTTCACCTCTTGGCTCTTGTGCAGAAGCTCGGTGGCACTGTACAGATGTAGCAAGGGTCATTGCTCTCGCTCATAGCGCAGAATATTGCGTTGTATAACGGGGAATATCGCACATTTTCCATGGGATCCAAAGGCAGTGATGATGGAGAACATGACAGAAACACCTGCTGCCAGGTGCAATAACCCCTGCTACATCTGTTGGTCACAGCATTAAAAAAAAGTCAATAATAATTGAATGACAAATGATATGACTGATATGTTACGAAATAGGCGCCGCCTTTGTAATAAAAATTACAGACACAATAAATCCCTCCCCTGAAGGACTTCGTTTAAATGCTAGTACGGGGGGAGAAGTGTTGAAGCGACTGTTAAAAGCTGTTACTTGGGAATGCTTTTTTCTCCACTCCCTTTTTCCAATACTAACAACCTGTAATTACATATTTTTATACTTTCAAGGAGCTTCATAGAGATTAATGTAAACAACTTCAGTGAGGCATTTTTTGCTCCACATCTTATGCACACTCTGCAGTTTCTGAGGTGGAGAAATTAGCAATATCATATTTATACTCACACATTTTGTGTATTCTGCAGATAGGCTTGAAAACTGTCCTGAATTTAGCGTGACTGTCCTGAGTTTGCAGGGAATGTCCCACCTCAAGCCTGTCAGACTGGCAGTGTTCCAAAGATGAAGACCGCTTGCCTTTGTACTTGTTTGACTGCGTCTAGTAGTGTACGGGTGTAGGCTGGGGATGCACAGAGAAGGTAGGAGATTCAGAATGAGGCAGGGAAAGGAAGCCAAGTCACCTCTACAATGAGGTTGCAGAATGGTGATGGCTGGTTAAAAGTGTGGTGGTTAGTCTCTCTGTGGCGTGTCAGCCTCATTCAAGTGCTGTTTCACAGTTGATGTCATTAAAGGGTGCAAGTAGCCACACAGAGTAAAATACTTTGCACAGTGCGCTACCTTTTAATGGACCCGTCAAAATAAGGTTTTCTTGTGGATAAGCTATGGAGAGGTCTCTACATTCGATTTCAAGACCTTTGCTGTCTCGAAAGCGTATCCACAAAACCTTGTACATAAGAAAGCTTGGTCTGTTAAAAGATCTCACAACATGCAAAGCATCTTACAATGGATTTCATAAATAATCATACGTAAAAAAAACTGTAAGTACAAATATAGGATGAGTATCCGTCGTCTAAATTTAGCAGAGTTTGAACTTGATGGACACGGAATGGGATACTTCGCCGCAGTCATTTGGCCGCGACCAAAATGCCTCCGGGACACTTCTCCGAGATGTCCGGTCCGCCACTCACCCGACCCAACAAGCCAAGCCAGGTCTGTTGTTCCGATAACTGGATGTTTAAATGTCCCTCGCGTTGGATCGCTACACTGCCTAGACAGGCCGCGCTGATGTGGACATTTAAAAATGGCACGTCGGAGCTGTCTTTCTAGGCAGTGTAGCGGTCCCCCGCGGGACATTTAAACATCCAGTCGCAGTACCGGGCGGTCGGGCGTGGTAGACCTGGCTTGTCTGGTTGGGCACAGGAGTGGACATCACAGCAAAGTGTCCCTGCGGTGAAGAGTCAGCATTTTGGCCCACGGTGAAACATCTTAGGCCGCGCTTACAGTGCCGGCTAAGCGACGGTGACATCAGGCTACGGTGGCTGGAAAATCAAATTGAGATGACTTCCAGCGATCGCGACCAAGCCGTCGCGTCGCGCTTACTATAAGCGAATGAGACGGCGGCAATGCATTTGTTTTGATGCGACGTCGCTGTCGCCGGCACTATAAGCGCAGCCTTAGACCGTGATGGACATATGTCTTTTAATCATGTATGTAACTATGCACGTGTCTCTAATCCCCTTGTTTGAAGTTGGTCACCCTACTTCCTGACTGCAACACCTCAAGTTCAGGTTTCTGCGTCTCCGCAGCTGAAAGCGCTCTTTGGTGTAGACGGTTGTTTAAGTTATTTGTATCTGCATTCTTTTGCTTGTGCTTGTCACAACTTTGCTGTGTAACTCACTCAGAGAAATAGCTTGAAAAGCAATGGCGTTGCAGAGAAAATAGATCTCTTTTGTAGCCAACCTGCGAGCACTGCCTGATAAATCCATATCAGACAAAAAGAAGTCTAGAGTGGACCATAATTCCTCTTTAGTGAGAGCTTCAGCGTTGTTTTCTTCCACACCAAAAATATATGTTTGGGTACGAACTGTAGCCATCTACAGTAGTAAACTGACAGCCTTGTTAACCCATACAGTAGCAGAGGGGCCTGCACTGTAGTGTCAACTATCTTCTTTGCCATTTCAACACAGGTGTGACAGAGTAGCGCTTTAAATGAACTGTCTCAGCCCTAGCACTTTAAGGACAACCCTGCAGAAAAATTTCTATCGGGCATCAACTTACCCAAGGAGAGGGAGTGGCTCAGTGAGTAAACAACACTGACTGGCACTGAGAGTTTGAAGCAGGGTAGCCTGGTTCAATTCCCAGTGTCGGCTCCTTGTGACCTTGGGCAAGTCGCTTTATTTCCTTGTTCCTCAGGCACCAAAAAACATAGATTGTAAGCTCTACGGGGCAGGGACCTGTGCCTGCAAAATGTCTCTGTAAAGTGCTACGTAAAACTAGCAGCGCTATACAAGAACATGCTATTATTATTATTACTGGTGAAATCCTTAAACCGTGAGAGAGCTGAACATGTTTTCCAAAGTAGAAGAAATGAATGAATGTAGGCGAACATAGACACTTTGACATTTATTTCAGCAACAAGTCAACTTCACCAGGAGTTCCATAGCTCTGTCAACTTTTTACATGCTACAGCACTGTCAACGTAAAGTCAGTGGATATAATAAAGATGGTAACATTTCGATCCAAATTGGAGTTGTAAACTACAAGGGCGATCGTCGATGTGTTGACGGAAATCCTGACTGCAGTTGACGGAACTTTCAGGAACCAGACAAAATGAACCTCTTTTCAGCTGTGATGACAATCGCAACCTTGCCAGATTTCGCCAGCAACGCGACGAGCAGTCGTTCAATGCATCAAATGTAGGCGTGGTTTCTCGCACCAGTTCGGGTGTTCGCTTCTGGTTAGATACTGGAAATGCTTCTTTCATTGTTGTCTTCCAGTAGTTTTTAATTCATTAGAAAAATTTAGTTAATTGAAATAATATATTCAGGCGGTCCTTATCCGATGCCACATTATGCCGCGGATTAACATGACGGTCCATTATCCGATGGCGGTTTGCGGGACGGATTCCGGCGGATAAGCGAAGACCGCTTGTACAGTGGTAACTAAGCCCTGGTTAATGGGCCTTTCAATTTGCTACACCATTCTGTCCTCAGTTGAGATATAACCATGGCCCGAGGACAAAAGTGGTTTGAATTGTATTTGTTGCTATGCTGTTAGGAATTTTTGAATATCTTGTAACTTAAAGATGCAATCCTCATGTAATGTATCATTTTGCAACATATTACATCACCAATGTTACCCATATTGGGGATGCATCAAAAGAGGTAGAAGGTTGAAGCCAAAACCTGATTCTGAAAAAGTATAAGTATATGCTTTGGAGAGAAGTTGGTACAGCCCCCCCCCCCCCACCCTCCTCTTTCTCTTCTTTATTCTTTTGTGTCTATTTTATTTATGTGAAATGCAGTGTATTTGAGTATACTTTAGAGCAGGGGTGTCCAAACCAAGGCCCGGGGTCCACATCAGGCCCCCCACAAGATTTTATCCGGCCCGCAGCAACTTGAAATACATATATATATTTTTGCTCATTATATATAATTTCCCACGGCATTCTTTCTTTGTAATTGTCACATTTCGCGTTTGTTCTGAATCATATCATGCAGATTACCCCAAAAAGATCCAAATAAAACGTATTCATTCACTTATAAAATATATAAATATATAAAAATTATAAAAAGTTTTTTTTTTTCCCCCCCTTTGGCTCGTGAAAATGTGTAGAATATACGATGTGTCCCTCGTGCTGAAAAGTGTGGAGACCACTGCTTTCTCCCTGAACTGTATGTTACCATATCATTTTTTTGTTATCATTTGATAGGGGTGTTTTATGTCTTTATGCTTTCTGTGTTTTTATATGTCCTGTTCCTTCATGCAATTATTGTAATTGTTATTATTTCAACTTTTATTATTGTTTCATGAAACTGAAAAACCAATAAAATAAAAAAAAAAAAAAAAAAAAAAAGATGCAATCCTCATCAACTTGAGTATTGTCTTAGTGTTTCAAACAAGTCCTATCATGTCTTCTTTGGGTCTTTGAAACCTGGGATAGAACAACATGGCTGTCACCAAATGGCCTACTTTCGGGACACCACGTGGAATATTCTGTCAACCTTTTGAAGAATCCACAATTCAATTTCTTACAGCAAAAAAATAAACAGGTTAGCGAAATGGCAGCTTTAAATTCTTAGAAACAATAGCGATGTTGTTTAGGCTTTCACTTTAGTGCAACATCCATCGCTTAATACCTTTCTATGTGGGACTACGCCGTTATTAGAATTGTTAGTCATTGAATAGAAGTATTCAGTTCTTTTGAATGGAGGGAAAAACTACTTTACTTCCACTAATGAATTCTCACATTTTCCCTTATTTGGAGGTGCTACAAGTAAGACTCACAGAGGAGATGCTGAAGCACTGGAAATGTTGAGAGCAAAACGCAAATTGCATGGACGGGAATGTTCGTTCATCCATTCTTAATTAGTTCATTTGTTTTACAGGGCGGCTGCTCTTTCCATTAACCTGTTGGGTAACTCAGGGAGGAAAAAATCCTTTGAAACTGTATTGCTCAGCTCTATCATGCACCATATATTTTTTTTTTTAACAAATACACTAAAAACCACCTTTTGTAATATATAGTAGTTATGCCAACACATTTGTGTATTCCAGACTATCTTTATAATCACTAAACCACATACAGGCGAGCACCACTCATACGGCGGGTTCGGTTCCAGGCCCCCGCTGAAAAGTGGATATTGGCAAAAAGCGGAACATAGAATTTGTGCACTAGGCACAAAAAAATGCTATGTTCACCGGCAATTTCCCGGCCCTTCTCCCTCCTATGAATAAAAGTTATAAATGTTATGGAAAATCATAAAGAGGGTTTGTTTATTCCATTGCGCACCAAGTATCCCGACGTTCGCAAAACCCCCACTATTGTTACATTACCTGCGTTTTCCAATACCCTGCACATGCACATTGGTCCTACTATAAGGCACGTTATTACATCTGCAGTTCAAGCAATATCCTACATGTGTGTTTTGTAATAAATCAGTTCTGTATTATGAGAAAATACTTGCAGCATTTCATTTTTTTTTTAAATAAACAATTTCAAATAATTTTTTATGTATTCTAATGTAACAGGCATTTTTGTTCCTATAGCAACCATATACACATCCCCTTCCCCTTCTGAAACAGCATCACCTTTTTGGGGCCTGCCTTCTCTAGCAGGAAAACAATTAGTGCGCATGCACCTCTGTGCAGCAGGTGTGCGCTAGGTACAATATACACATTCTACATAGATCGTTGCAGAACGTATGCTTGTATAATTCTGAGGCGTGTGGATTGATGACCAGATCATTTTCCAATGGTACTCACTGACTGTGGGAGTGGAAGCAAACACGTAAAGAAACATAAATAAACACAAATCCAATAACAATTCAAGTTTGGTCAAATGACCACATGTACTGTATATAGCAAATAACCACTGATAGCACTATACCTTAATTGATGCAGACCAATAGCTAGCACAGGTATATGCACCAAATTAGTTTCCTTAGCGTGGATGAAATAATTTCTCCAGAACAAGTCACTAATAAGGATGTAGGAGGATGTAAGCATATATAGTCCTCCTAAGTGTGAAAATGTGCCTCCTTGATGTTTGATGCAGCCCCGCAGAAGAGGATACCACTCCTCTTATTTAGAGAGAACCTCTGGAAGAAGAAAAAGAATTTGAAGGGCGCAATTTCAGATTTAAATGCTTTATAAGTCACTTTAAATAATTATAAACACATCAATGCAATGGTATGCACTCACACAAACAAAAAGTAGCAAATATTAAAACTGACTGAATTAAAATAAATAAATAAATAAACGGTATAATTGCCTGAAGAGAGTCTCAGTTTTTCACTCCTCCGGTGTTAGCTGTGGGCTGGATCTCCAAATGTGAGGGCAGCGCCTTCCCTGGGTGTTCGCTGGATTGTTCCGTCTTATCAGTACTTCTGGCACCTCCGCTGTCTGGCAGTGGCTGCAGCTCCTCTCTGCGGTTGCCTTTGGTTCCCGAACAGTATCTTGCACGGTGCTTGATCCCCCAGCTCCTTCCCGGTCTGACGTCACTGACAGTGCAGGTAGAGAGTGGCTTGCAGAGACTTGTCGCAATCTGTGCCTGCACAGCTACCTCCTACGCGTTTCTCCACTTAATGTGGTTTCATCAGGGATCCCTGATGTGGAGAAACGCGTAGGAGGTAGCTGAGCTGGGGGATCAAGCACCGTGCAAGATACTGTTTGGGAACCGAAGGCAACCACAGAGAGGAGCTGCAGCCGCCCCTCCTCTGGTGTCCTCCAAGAGCCTAGGGGCCTGGAAGCTTCTGCAGCTCTTTATACCCTTTTTTGATGTCATCTTCCTACCCATGTAACTGTGCAAGATATAGACACCCTTAACCTATTAGGATTAATACATGGTCAGGTGACTATTCTAGCAGGTTCTGAAACTGAGGAGTGGTCAGACACCTGACAGGAGTGACTTTAGCTACATGGAATTAGTTACATTTAGCTACGGCCTTTCCTAAATATTAACCTGTTAACTCCCTATTATCCCCTTCAGTAGACAATAGTATTCCCATGAGGGTGTTAAGGTAAATCAATGGGTGCGCTATCTCGAATTGGGAATGTGTGATTTTTTTGCAAAAGGTTTGCTCGTTTTTGAGCATTACGAACATTCGCACCTTTGCCAAAATGTACTGAAAATATGCATACAAATTTTTTTTGCAAAGCCACGTTTGGACACACACCTTCTCGCTGCCCTTGAAGCAGCTGAAACCCCAGTGTTGTCTCTTGTTCAAATTTTGGCCAAGCCACTTTATCTCCTCCCCCACCCCCCATGTGCCTAAATTAGATTGTATCCTCTGAGGCACAGACTCATTGTGTACTCAAGCTCTGCTGCATGTACAGCACCTCAGACATGGTCAGCGCTATACAAGATCAAATAAAAATGATGCCAGAGTTTATTTTCCTTTTTTCTTGGTCTTGTCTATTCAGCTGACATGGCATTGCATTTGGGAGAAGAAAGGGGGGAGGGGGGGGGACATACCATATACCGCACGTCATGACACAAGTTGTTTTCATGCCGTAGAAGATGTTGCTATGGTGCATGGTACTGAAGAGAATACGCTAATGGACTCTCTGCTTAATGTCATTAGAGCCATTATTGACATAATGCCAGGAAGACGCAGAAACCATTAGCATTACACTACAGCTCACTTCTGCCCATCTCCCCAGATTTACCATTTGATCCTTAATTTTAATTTTATTCCGCTCTATTCAGGGCCACATTACACAAAATGCATAATTAAAAGCTGCTACGGCGCTTTATACTTCTCAAATTAAAAAGATAGCAAACATTTGCAGATTCAATCCACTGGAAATGAATAAATCAAAGCCTTTATTTTTTTGATTTTTTTTAATTTGTCTTCTTCGGTGGTGCCTTTCATGCTGAAGGTTTTGGAGTGATTTCGTTGGGTGAAATAAAACAGGATATTTATGTTGTGTGGTTGTGGAGCATGAGTCTTTATTCCTTGAAGGCTCGTTGGTTCTGAGAGGAGGTTAAAATGTGTGTTGTTGTTTTTTTTTTTAATAACATTCCTATTCACCTCCCATCGATCTTGCCATATTTACTGGACTGATTTGAGTTTTTTAAAAAGTGAAAATAGGACATATTGTTAACCATTGTAGGGCACACATTGGAACAGGTCCCATAACTCGTCATCCTGCTCATTAACTTTGCACCCTCTGCTGCAATCACAACTATCTTCCTTACTCAGACTCTTCTCAATGAACAAAGAACTTGGAGTGGTGGAGAGGGAGGGCAGCAGCAAAACTGAATGTAAGGCTGAGTCCATGCTCCCTGCTGGCGGGCATGAGGCGCACTGAGGTTCAGGGAAAGCGGGTGCTTTCCCTGGCCTTGCGGTTGCTTACCGCACGCGCCGTCAGCGGGCCTGCAGGGGGCGGGCCGGGGGCGGGCGCGTCACTTGCCGGGGGCGGGCCAGTGACGTCACGGATCTGGTTCGCCCTCATTGGGCGAACCGCTCACATGACCGGCCTGTCTCGCCGGCAAGCGGGGGAATTTTAACTTCCCCTAAGACCTGCGCTTCCGCAAGCGCGCGGAAGCGCAGGTGAGCCCCTACTAAAGCCGCTCTAATTGCGGCTGTAGGGGCTCAGTGCTGAGCGGGAGTGCGCCTCAGCGCGCTTCCGCCAGAAAGCACTTAACATTGCCGAAGCCTAACACATATTCTCCATGTCAGGTGAGCACCACAGAGTCATAGTAAAGGGGAAGTCCCAAGTTGAACCAAAATTAACTAACAGCAGTAATATGCATATTCGGTAACAAGATGGTGGTTGACTTTTTGATAACAAAAATCATAGACGTATAGGGCCTCGTCCATACTGTAATTATCATGACGCGCGGCGCAAACGAAACGGCTCCTTTATAAGGCCGTCCATACCGCGCGTGAGATGAAGCGCAATGGCATGGCAGCATTTCCAAAAGACAAGATTTTTGTTTTTTTGGCGCGGCGGCCGGGTGACGGCCGCGTCATGTGGGCGGTTCAGCCAATGAGGGCAAACAGGCCTCGCGACGTCACGGCCACGCCTCCCCATTGCTCGCATCATAGCATTGCCACAGGCCACGGATCGCCTCTGCAGCAAGCACAATGGACATAGCCTAACTGTTTACATTTTCTTTTAATGTCTGAAGATTTTTGTCTGCTACAGTAAGGGTTTAAAAAGAAAAATCAAACATTATATATATATATATATATATATATATATATATATATATATATACATACATACATATAAATATACACGTATTTTTGTTTGTAGTGAGATGTTTTAAGTTATCTGTCTATGGGGTAGATCCTCAGAAGTGAAGGTACATTTTTAACGTTCCGTTATCTCAATCTCACGTATCCTTATCCCTAACGCATATCCCCAAAGGTGCTTAGCGCTATGATGTCCTGGCATTTCCCTTATAAATAACGGATCCTTGCATTTAAATGGACCTTAGGCTTTTCCTATGCAAATCATATGGTACTGAGCAGTTTACTTAACAATGTAAGGTTATGGCCCCAGTCCTCCTGGCGGCATGGCGGCGCGTGCAGAGACTACAGCTGCGATCGGCGGTCTGTAGGGGAGCGCTGCGGGAGCACCGGGGCGGGGCCAGGACGGGGGAGTGGCCATGCCGGGGCATATCTGCCCTGCCATTGGCTGCTCGCCGACCACGTATCGCGTCGCTGCACGGGAAGACCAAATTCATCACAGCGCTTTGAGCGCCCACTCACACACAGCCACTGGGGCCTGCCCCATAGAGGGCTGAGTTGTGGTGTGTGGCACGCTGCCGTGACCACCGGGGACTCAGCCTAACACTTAGTTTGTAAACTCTTTGGGGCAGGGATTTCCTTTCCTATTGCCTGATTTTGCCGCGCTTATTGTAGTATTATAATTCCCTGTACTGTATTCTTTGTGAAGCGCTGAGTACACCTTTGGAGCTATATAAATAAACATATACATACAATGCAGATCCTCAGACCTCCGTTACTGTTAGCGCATGGGAATAAGGCTACGATATTTAGCATATTTAACATCCAGGCCCTGATTATCAGTGAGTTATTTCTGGGAATCGCCTAAATGCAACATAATGAGTATACGACTTAACCCTTTCATTACAAAAAGTTACATGTGTCATACAAAAGTATATATTGGCGATCATAGAAATGTCTGAAACACAACATTAACTATAGTAGTACGGGTTTTATTGATTACAGTGATATGTTTGTGTGCACTAATATGGTATATAATGTAAATGGCCATTATCGTCTGAAAATCCCCATATACCTTTATTTATAACAATAATAAAGGACTGCGCCTTTTAAAATAGGAAATTGCCCACGTCTTGAAAGAAATGGGAATTTTTGTCTGAAAACGACCATAACGGCCTCTTCGGCATATATAGAATAAACCCCGAGTATAGCAGGATTAGAAGCAAGGGAGATCTTGTCTGCCACAGGCCATAAAAATGAATGATCCTTAAAAGTTTTTGGACACCAACCAATAAACAACAAGAGAATTGAAGTAACTTACTAGAAAAGGCAACTGACCCAACAACACTGCAATGTACGCCTGTGAACGCCGTAAAAATGATTGAAAGTGTAGCCCTCCGTGCCCGGTTCTAAAGGAGTTTACGTACATCGAATTGGAAATATATACATGGCTGTGCTCAGTCTCTCGTACCTTTTTAGGTTGCTGGATCTGTGCATGCTAGGCGGGGATATGCGGAGAGAATAATGATGAGCGCCAGGAACTTATATAGTACAAACAAGAGCTTGATTCACATCCTTTGGTGATGTTCGCCATACAGAAACAGACTTCACGTCAGACATTAACTGTTGGCAAACAATATGGTTATTCTGTGCCGCGTCCCCTGGTAGCTGTCACTCCGACGCTGGGGAGGTACTCTTGCTTGTTTTCCTCAGTAATAGTTAGATTGATATATTTTTAGCATTTTTTATATTTATTGTATAAATATTTACATGTTTATATGTACCCATCCTTCCTCATGGGGACCTCAGCTGTCTTTTGGGATGATGGTATACAGTTTGAGTATTAAACTCTAGGGACGCGTTTTGACTCTTAGAGGCGGGTTCACTTAAATGTCTTATCACTCGTACAGACTTACATAAGAACTACTTGAACATCAATATATCTCCACACCGATCTGCATTGAGAGATGCAAATGTGCACGTGTATATGGTCCTTATTAGTAGTATCTAAATACTCCCCACCACCTGTATACTCCCATCAGTTTGTCACTGATACACCTCCCCCCACCCCTTCATCCCATTACCCTCCCAATCTGATCGGATTCAGATTACTCCCACCTACCTGAGGGCTGATGTGGGTGCCATATCCTTCACTTGAATTTACCCTGTAAAAAGGAACAAAAAGAAGTAAACAAGTTAAACACAGTAGAAGAATATATTTGAAACTAAAACATCTACAGGCATACCCCGCATTAACATACGCAATGGGACCGGAGCATGTATGTAAAGCGAAAATGTACTTAAAGTGAAGCACTACCTTTTTCCCACTTATCGATGCATGTACTGTACGGCAATCGTCATATACGTACATAACTAATGTAAATAACACATTTGTAACAGGCTCTATAGTCTCCCTGCTTGCGCACTGCTTCAGTACTGGTAGGGAGCCGGTATTGCTGTTCAGGACGTGCTGACAGGCGCATGCGTGAGCTGCTGTTTGCCTATTGGGCGCTATGTACTTACTCGCGAGTGTACTTAAAGTGAGTGTCCTTAAACCGGGGTATGCCTGTATATTACTATATGGGGAAACCTGTTTCTGACATAAGATATTGGTTACACGTAGGATCTCTCCATGATCCTATCATTTGCAGCTCTTTGACAGCCTAATGAAAAGAATACGGCATTTGGAATACATATACAGTACAGTACTGGTAGAGAAGTGCTGTTCTGTGATTGGGTCCTGAGACTGGCCCAGAGACAGTGTGCCCCCTGTGATATGGGATTATTTATTTATCATGGCTATTCGTGGGGGAAACATGACAAAACATTGACAGACACCCCTCTATTTAATGTGTCCTTGTAGAAACACCTCATTACTAGCCGGCATTTACAATCCCATTACACCTCATAAATCCCCGGCATTTACAATCTGTATTTGCAATCTGCGGCTGCCGTGTATCATAGGCGAAGATATTCTGTGCGCCACCTGCCTGCCACACGTACTGAACTGCAATCACTTCAATAACCGCACAAATAATTATTCCGGCGGAGTGCAGCCGAGCTGCGGACGAGTCGCGGCCCCGTTACGGATGAGGCACCAGCAACACAGTGTTCATTCTGATGTCATCTCGCACCTTCTCGCGGTCACAATGGCAGTAAGACTTACTATATCTGTATATATGCTCTTATCTCCGTATAGTGCCATCAATGGTCACAAGACAAGCTGTACCATACAAAGGAGGGGCTATCCCTTTCTGCATAGTCATCCTGCATTACATGATGGGGAGGGGAGTAACCTGAGCGATCCCACACAGTTAACCCATTAAGGCTGTTAACCCCTTATACTAACTAGTAGTCTCCAAAGGGGGGAGGGGGCTGGGTTCAAGTCTCACAGCTTTGGCTCAGGCCTTCAACTCTTCCAGCCAGAGCATTATTGTCCAGTAATGCCCTGTCCTTTTGGGATTATTACTTGATTAAACACTTGAATTGTCTGCAACCACATTTAGATCTAACATCTATATTTTGAAGGAACACACAGCCAGTTCATTTTTTTTTTTTTACATTCAAAACTAATGTTAACAACCTAGACTTGGCACACCTGCTTGGGTCTTCTGAATCCAGGTGACATCTCTAGGACCTTACATACTATTCAACAAGGCACCATCCAGCCCACTCCATTGAACGAGCTGTAAGATTCTTCCAACACTAGACTGTCCTATAGAGTAATAACACTTAGTAAATGTAACCATTCATCTTGACCACGTCAGAGTAGAAAATAAACTAAATTAACACAGTTTGTTTTTTCTATCAATTGAACTATTGCTATGATTATAATAATTTGATTATTTTATCAGGATCAGTATTTAACCGACGACAAACAATTTGTCCATTCTCCCGGCAGGGCAGCAGATATATATTTAGCCGTACAAGATTCATTTACGGTGACACAATGGCAGATACACAGAGCAGAACCCTGCCTATGAGATAAAGTGGACTGAGTGACTTATGCAGTAATTAGGGGATAATTGTCATTAACCTTGCAAACAGTAGTTTACCCGTATTGTTTCAAAGGCTCCAGGATGCATAATGACAAGGTAATCTGTCAAAGCGCTAGGGGGAAATATTAATGAGATTTGTGCAGGCCTGGATTGAAAATATGCAGAAAGCGGCCACATTAAGCTAATTGGTGGATGAATATACACTTGTAAAAGTGCTTCTAATGGCACGTTTGCTGCTCTCCAAATGACTGCTGTTAATGTGGAGAAGTGGGCTGCTCGGAAAGTCAGGACTGCTGGGACAATATGTACAGGCACAGTTATCAGTACCTTGTTCACTGCAGCACTGTTTTGTGATCTTAAAATTATTATATTTTTTGATCATTTGTAATGTATCCCAAACAAGAGGGGAAGATCGTTTTACCCTTGGTTTCCATCAAGGGTTACAATTGGCACAGACCACGGGAGCAGAAGGCTGCAGATAATTCTCAAATCCTGTCAATTCTCCTTTACTGTTGGATGTCTAAAAAAAACTGATCTCTGATGATGGTGTCACACTCCTGTTCATCACACGCCTCCTTTTATGTGCATCAGTTGTCTCCATACATAGTGTGTCTGCGAAGGTTAAAGGATGTGCTACCAATTCACAACATAATGTGTAAACTGCAGGTCTCTTTGCCGTCAACTGTCATACTCATGGAACTCACCAATAGAGCCTTACTCATGGAACTCACCAATAGAGCCTTACTCATGGAACTCACCAATAGAGCTTTACTCATGGAACTCACCAATAGAGCTTTACTCATGGAACTCACCAATAGAGCTTTACTCATGGAACTCACCAATAGAGCTTTACTCATACAACTCACCAATAGATCCTTACTCATAGAACTCACCAATAGATCCTTACACATAGAACTCACCAATATAGCCTTACTCATAGAACTCACCAATAGAGCCTTACTCATAGAACTCATCAATAGAGCTTTACTCATACAACTCACCAATATAGCCTTACCCATAGAACTCACCAATAGATCCTTACTCATAGAACTCACCAATAGATCCTTACTCATAGAGCTCACCAATAGAGCCTTCCACATAGAACTCACCAATATAGCCTTACTCATAGAACTCACCAATAGATCCTTACTCATAGAACTCACCAATAGATCCTTACTCATAGAGCTCACCAATAGAGCCTTCCACATAGAACTCAGCAATAGAGCTTTACACATAGAACTCACCAGCATATTACTGAAATATTTCTGGTCCACAATCGTCCAATATCTCTCCTATTGGCTACTAGACTTTGATATCTCTGTACTGTCCCAAAGCCTTCTTACTGCAAGTCATTCTGGGCAGCATCGCTGGTAAACACTATTCATTTTAGTATTTTTGTCCTCCAAAGTGTTTGTGTATTACTTATGATAAAGCTGTATTAGAAAGAAATACCAAGCAGGAGCTTTGTACCTTTAGGTCATGATACCAGTTGAGTATATACAGTATATAACATTTTATAGTTCGCTGTCCACAACCTCCAGTGGGATCACTCTCCTTTGTTTTGTGTTCCTGCGCATGTGCAGTATTACACTATACGTTTGTTTCTCTGTATACATTGCACACATAAGAACACAACATAAAACTATGCTGTTAATTAACAATGTCACTTTTGTAATTTAGGAAACGTTGTTTAGTGTTTGCCTGAAAGGGGGGGGGGGGGGGGGGGTGAGAGAGAGAATCAGTTTTTTTAGTTGGTTACTAATTTATATTCAGTCAGAACCAGACAGGTTGAATATCTAACACTGATTAATTTCAAAATAAAAATACATTGTGGACAGTTGTATTTAGGAAAACTATATACTCAAATGAATTATACATTCTTAGGAGGGTTTTAATCCAGTGTGTTTTACTGTATAACAAAGTGAACATTTTATCAAAAGTAAAAATAATGTGGTTTACAAACCACCACTGGAATTAGGTGAGATTTGTCTTTTGCCTTGTGAAGTAAATGATTGTCTTTCATCTTTTTATTGACAATCTGTTGGGTAGAAATACATATGCCACTTTGATTATGTGTGTTCAGATGCAGTATTACTGCACTCCAGTGCTAGAGGTACTCGGTAAGCTTATACAATGATGGATCTTTACTTGGGATATACTTTCTGCTGTTAGTAACTGCTCCCCAAAAACTTACCAGTAAAAAAAAAAAACCTAATTTTTTTTAACAATTTATAAATGTAATTGGTTTGATTACAAAGTTTTAATCACCCACAAAATAAAAAAATTCCTTTTATGTTTCCTGTGTTAAAAATATATATTTTCCACTTTCTTTAAATCTTATGTAATAATATTCTTGCTTGGTAATTATTGCTCTTCCCATTTATCTCCTTTGTCAATGGTGACAGCATGAATCGTTTAAGCCAAACAAGAAAAGGGAAAAGTTTTGCACCGACAACCGTGCACAAACAGTATTATCATAAAGTCAAATAGATACAGAACGGAAAAGCATTCGGCTACTATGGATACATTAAAAGCCTTTAAAGCTGCAGACCAAGCAATATTCTACATGTGTTTTTTTTTAAAATAAATCCGTTCTGTACTTTGAGAAAATACTTGTAGCCTTTTTTTTTTATCTCTGAATTACATTTTTAATGTATTGTAATGTAACAGGCATTTTTTGTTTCTATAGCAACCTGTTTACAATTCACATCCTCTTCCTCTTCTGAAACAGGCTCTGGCACACCCCTGTTTGAGCCCTACCCTCTCTCTAGCAGTGCACCAATTGTATCTAGTGACTGCCTGGTCACATGATCTTCCCCACATAACCTTGCATCTTCTGCACTGACAGCCATTTAGTGAACCCCCGAGCCGAATTACTTATCATTGTGTGGATTGTATTGATGCACAATTTTTTATTTGCTTGGACTGCTGCTTTAATTGTTTAAACTTTGCCGTCCTTTTTCTTCTTTCGATTGTACTGCGACAAATTCTCCAATAAAAAGCATTCATAAAAATTAAATAAACCTCCCAAATACTTGCACGTAACCTATTAAACATGCCACTGCCCTTAGTTCCCTTATATCCTCGCGGGTACTGCCCCTTTATACAGTGACAGTATTTTTAAAAGCCCAATCTACATAAAAAATAACCAATTTCAAGATTTTCACATGCAACCTAAAGTGCACCTCTATAAATGATCACCGGGCATGCGGGAAATTTGCTTCCAAGACTGATTCCTATTCTTTCTATCCTGTATTTCTCAGCACTTGTCACACAGCAAGGTGTTTTTTTCACTTCCCTGAAATCTCATACTATGAAAAAAAAGAAATTAAAAAAAAGGATCTTGCCTTTTTCTGCGTGTTCTGATTTTTTTTTTTTCCTTCTTAAATTTAACATTTCAAGATGACTTCAGCGATCCACAACCTCAGGTTTGCAGTGTCTGTGTGTATTCACTCACAGCTCCGCTCCTTCAACCATGGCCATTAGTCAATGAGAGGGATAACAATAGGCCGGGCTTGCTAAATACACGGGTAGGTCATTGAAGTTTGCGTAGTTTGGAATTAGGGAGCAGGGTTGGTTTGTTTTGGAATGGTGCTGGCCCTTTGATGTCAGAAAGCCTGTTTCTGACCTTGTGATTGCTTTTTGAGACCTTCGCAAGTCTCTTTAAGCGACTAGAGGCTGTTGAGTATTAAATAAGAGTGGCTCATAATCCCCAACTGCACATATTTAGCCATTAAATGTGTTTCTGCCATTAGTACACCTGGATCCTATAACGAACTGCTCCTTTAAATTAAATTAAAAGCAAAAAGTACTACAGGAGATGCTACCATGTATTAGTGTTTGCAAGCTATTCTGGCACCAAAAAGGCTACATTTGCTGAGTTAGTGCAGTTACTGCTGTAATTAATGTAGCCGTGTTCACGGCTAGAGAAAAGTCTGAGTACAGTATGCATTTCTAGCAGTGAATGGTTTAATAGACACAACTGTGAATAGCTGGAGAAGCTTCCCAATGCTTTCTCTAAGACCCAGACATCCACCTCACATCCCCAAACCGCACTGATTAATTTATAGACAAACTATTCACTGGAATGAGATTTCAAAATGGTCACATCCTTCCCACCCATTCTACTCACTCTTAAACCAAATGCTACCAAGAACTTTTACAAGCCCCCACTAGTCATCTACATTCTTTACTTTTATTGCTTTACAGTGTGTTCTTCATTATATTACATCAGTATTTCTCAACCATTTACTGATGTCAGTTTATTAGTTGTGATGTCTCTTGAAGGTCCTGCAATAATGGTAAGAAAAGTTACGTAATATTTTTAATTTACAATAACAGTGTTATCATAATTGTTCATAAAACTATAAACTACCCTTTTCATATTATCGAAAACCTAATGCAAAATCTTTCATCAGTAATTCCTCAAGATCACCTTTTAATGTTTTTTCCCCCTATAGCTCTTCGTGATTAATCAAAACATTAATACTTTTTTTCCATATATGTTTCGCTGACAATGCATGCAGAACTGTACATAAAGTTTGGCAGTGCCTGCCACAAAGAGCTTACAATCTAATTTTGATAGCACAGGGACTTGCCCCAAATGACCTGACGATAGGATTTGAACTAGGTTCAACCGCTTCAATGACAGTGACAAGGCAGGGACATTACAACTGAACTCCTCTTTCAGCTACTGCATTATATATGCCTGCGGTAGGCACGATAGGCTCGGGCTGAGAAACTAAGACAACAGACTAGGTACTGAGTGTCAAAGACAACAGACACCGAGCTGGAGGAATAAGGCCTCAGCTTTTATTAACAATACAACACAAATTATAACTTGACCCCAGACTGGCCCATACCATGTCAAGGGCCCCCAGTGTTGCTGTGATTCATGACCACCTGCTGCTGTTGGCTGACCGACGCAGCTCGAGGGAGGCACTTCCAAAACCAGCGGCCAAACACCAATTACTAACCGGGCAGTATGGCCCAACTTGATATCTTTAGCCCAGTCTGTATCCTGAACAACCACCACCAGCAAAGCCACTTAATGCCTTAAATTGGCCGAGCTAACCCCAACACCGAACATTTTTGGACACCTACTTGGGTGCTCGAATTACATGTGACATCATTTTTGCCGTGGCCTTATTCCCTTTTTCTTTTATGCATGCGTCTGGGCATTGTCAACGAGAACTGCAATCTGTCAAACAATCCCTAGCACAGCCCTGCGACAACAAGGACCAACACGTGACTCACCCGAAAACATAACCACATTACTGTTAGCACCCACCACTCGTTAATTATCTGCTGGACAAAGCGGCTAACGTGATGGACAGCAAGCCCAACCGTGGCAAGCGATAGCCATCTATTGAATACACTGCCGATAGGCATGGGGCAACATGCCAACCTGAGGTGGGCACGAAACACCTGTAATTGCGCCCTGTGCCGCGATTCCCAGCCGTTATGGGACCACCACTCTGGATGTGAGCGGCTCCTTGGAGGTCGTTTCTGCGCCACCGCTGAAACCGCCAGGAAGGTAAGTACGATTAGACGTGCACATCTTACCAAGCTCAAGACCCAGGCCCACAGTATTATATGTATATTTGTGTCAACTGGAGCGCTACTGGGAAAGTGACCTCAAATGTACAGCAGGGAAGAAATAAGCCCCAAATGCACGTCCATGACTAATTATTTAGTTCATTTCTAAATTTATTTTTTTACTTTTATACATATATATGGGTCGTTTAGTTCAATCCTTTGGCTGGTCTTACACTACCAATTGTATACAGTGTCTTTTGTATTTCTTCCACTTCATAGGGAAAAGAGAAAACAAGATTGTAAGCTCTCTGGGGCAGGAATTTCCTTTCCTATTGTCTGACTTTGTTGCACTTGTTGTATTATAATTCCCTGTAGTGTATTAGCTCTTTGTAAAGCACTGAGTACGCTGTGGTGTGGGTGCTATACAAATAAAGGTATACAACCAAAACAATAATATAGCCAACAACATGGTATGCGCCTAAAGGGGTTAAAATGTAAGAGCACTGTACATGCTATATGTGTGACAGTTGTTAGAACTAGTTACAACCTAATATATATAGTGAAAGTTAAAAAAATTGCAAGAAAAGTTATATATATGTATTCTTCCCAAGCTTATTACTGCAGCAATGGTCATCACCACCTTTCTTACCAGGAAGGTAAGTAACCAGGGGCTAAATGACTGATGACTGACTGCTTCCTCCTGCTACCAGGAGGTGAGTGGCTGCCCCAGCCTACTGCCCCACAATTCCCAGTGCTCCTCCCCTAACCGCATATGCCCACCCCCTGCCAAGTCAAGCAGTGGCCCAGCCCACCCCGTCCTGTTGGCCCTGCCTAATTGAAGGGGCTTTTCTTTATATTATGCTAAATATACTGTACGTGTCAAGAATCTAGTGGCATTAACATGAATCCTTCTGAAATTTCATCTGTCTGTGTCGGTATACCGGATTGACAAAAAGTGGGAGGCCCCCTCAGAGAATGGAATGGCTGATTATGCATTATAAACCATGACTGTGAATAAGGAGAATGCATTAAAGTTTAGTTTTAAAAAAAAAACACACACAAGATCAACGCATATCCAAACTGACTAAATCCCAACATTTTATCTTTTCTTATTACATTGCACAAAAGCCTGCACATTTGTACCTTTTTTCTAATATTTCATTTCATTTGGTGTTTTAGTTACATTAATTAAACCAAAATATGATAACCTTGCCCAGCACGCTAAGGTAATCAGGCAAGTCCTAACGTATACTTTAATCATTTTTTTGCCATGTCCTCTAAGCTTAATTCCTTCTACTACCACCTTTAGTTTTCATGGAGGAAGACTCTGACTTGCAAACTTAAATCTTGCATACCTTGCCATTAGCAGATCACCAGGGGAAGGGGAAGGGGCGGCTCAATGAGTAAAGTCACTGACTGGCACTGAGTTTGAAGCAGGGGAACCTTGTTCAGTTCCCGGTGTCAGCTCCTTGTGATCCTTGGCATCACCCTATCTCCCTGTGCCTCAGGCACCAAAATTAGATTGTAAGCTCCATGGGGCAGGGACTTGTGCCTGCAAAATGTCTCTTTAAAGCGCTATGTAAAACTAGCAGCGCTATACAAGAACATATTATTATTATTATTATTATTATTAACCATTAGAAAGTGGTCACCACCATCCTTCTAAAAATACAAATCCAGTTCCTTATGTTATACAGGCATACCCCGGTTTAAGGACACTCACTTTAAGTACACTCGCGAGTAAGTACATCTTGCTCAATAGGCAAACGGCAGCTCACGCATGCGCCTGTCAGCATGTCCTGAACAGCAATACTGTCTCCCTACTTGTACCAAAGCTGTGAGCAAGCGGGGAGACTATAGAGCCTGTTACACATGCGTTATTTACATCAGTTATGCACGAATATGACGATTGCAGTACAGTACATGCATCAATAAGTGGGGAAAAGGTAGTGCTTCACTTTAAGTACATTTTCGCTTTACATACATGCTCCGGTCCCATTGCGTATGTTAATGCGGGGTATGCCTGTAGTAAACTCACCAAATACTTATAGTACTTGCAATGTCTCGTCATAGTCTACGGGAGTGCTAAAAGCAAAAAAAACCACAAGATCAACACCCACTAACTGAAACCCAGAGTTCAATTAAATGAGGCATTTGAGTGAAATTGGATGTGCATTGATCTGTTATTTTTTTGCGCTTAACTTTTCTTGTCGCCATTCAGCAGCTTTCCCTTAAACAATTACTGTATAAAACATTGCAATTTCTATACAATATGTACTGGGTGAACTCGCCATAACATATGGTACAGGACGTGGGAGATTTAAACTTTCAGGAGATACGGTACCCCATAGGGAAGAGGCCTGTCCCTCGGGATGCAGGGGGTCCCCGGACTTGAAATGAATGTTATTCAGCTCCATAGACCCTCTGCTTCAACAATATGTACTAAAAATAATAATGCAAATCATGTGATCTGCTGTAAGAGATACATAGAGAGGGACCGCTTCTCTCTGATCTCTCTGCTGTAAGAGCTGTGCGGGGAGACACAGAGAGAGGGGCCGCTTCTCTCTGATCTCTCTGCTGTAAGAGCTGCGCGGGGAGACACAGAGAGAGGGACCGCTTCTCTCTGATCTCTCTGCTGTAAGAGCTGCGCGGGGAGACACAGAGAGAGGGACCGCTTCTCTCTGATCTCTCTGCTGTAAGAGCTGTGCGGGGAGACACAGAGAGAGGGGCCGCTTCTCTCTGATCTCTGCTGTAAGAGCTGTGCGGGGAGACACAGAGAGAGGGGCCGCTTCTCTCTGATCTCTCTGCTGTAAGAGCTGTGCGGGGAGACACAGAGAGAGGGACCGCTTCTCTCTGATCTCTCTGCTGTAAGAGCTGCGCGGGGAGACACAGAGAGAGGGACCGCTTCTCTCTGATCTCTGCTGTAAGAGCTGTGCGGGGAGACACAGAGAGAGGGGCCGCTTCTCTCTGATCTCTCTGCTGTAAGAGCTGTGCGGGGAGACACAGAGAGAGGGACCGCTTCTCTCTGATCTCTCTGCTGTAAGAGCTGCGCGGGGAGACACAGAGAGAGGGACCGCTTCTCTCTGATCTCTCTGCTGTAAGAGCTGCGCGGGGAGACACAGAGAGAGGGACCGCTTCTCTCTGATCTCTGCTGTAAGAGCTGTGCGGGGAGACACAGAGAGAGGGGCCGCTTCTCTCTGATCTCTCTGCTGTAAGAGCTGTGCGGGGAGACACAGAGAGAGGGGCCGCTTCTCTCTGATCTCTCTGCTGTAAGAGCTGCGCGGGGAGACACAGAGAGAGGGACCGCTTCTCTCTGATCTCTCTGCTGTAAGAGCTGCGCGGGGAGACACAGAGAGAGGGACCGCTTCTCTCTGATCTCTCCGTCGGGCTCCATTCATCAGCAGTTTTCTCGTGCTCCAAATTGAACTTAGATAGCACTGTATCTGTAGATAGCTTAGATACTTAGATAGCACTGTATCTGTAGATAGCTTAGATACTTAGATAGCACTGTATCTGTAGATAGCTTAGATACGTAGATAGCACTGTATCTGTAGATAGCTTAGATACTTAGATAGCACTGTATCTGTAGATAGCTGAGATACTTAGATAGCACTGTATCTGTAGATAGCTGAGATACTTAGATAGCACTGTATCTGTAGATAGCTTAGATACTTAGATAGCACTGTATCTGTAGCCTGACTGAGCCGCCGATATAAGATTTCCCCACGACTCCGCGGGATGTTCACCGGCAGCTACAGCAGCTGCATGTTAATAAACAGTCTACTTTCCCATCGGCTGGTGCGGTGGCTATGGTGTGTTTCCACAGGCAATTCTTAGGGCTGTTCTATAGAGGGCGCACTTGCTGCGCCGTGCGCGCGCGGCAGTTATAGTTGGCTGAGGTTAGTCAGCCTTCCTATAATAGGGCAGCGCGCGCACGGCAGTGAGCCTCTCTTTGCCGCCCGGCATCTCCCCAGCTGCTGGCATGCCTCTTCATTGTCCCATGCAGGGCCGCTCTGTGACGTCATCGCTGCAACTTGCCCGTCGGCATCAGAGAGACCCGGCGTGGGGCAGTGCAAGAGGCAGCCCAGCAGCTTGGGAGATGCCGGGGGGCAAATAGAGGCCTAACCAGCACCATCCGGGCCCCCCCGCAGCACACAGCTGGAGAGCGGCAACCTGCGAGAGCCACATGTACAGTAGGTGCAGGAAGAGCCAAAGGTTGCCGACCCCTGTCTTAAACTAACTAGAATAACGTCAGATGTATGTATGTATATATGTATGTATATCATTATTTATATATAGTGCCCACAGCTCTACTCAGCGCTTTACAAGAGAGACAATACAGTACAGAAAATTATAGTACTATAAGACAATAGGAAAGGAAATCCCTGCCCCGGAGAGCTTACAATCTAAGTGGTATGATGGGAGACAACCGGTGAGGGAATAAGTGCAGAAGATGGCAGTGCTTGGTAGGAGTGACTGTGGGTGTCAGATCATATTCAACGTTTAAGCCGGCATATCAAAAAAAGACAGATGGACTTGCATACATACAGATATAGACCGACTGATACTTTCCTGTGGCTAAGGCTTGTTATATAGTCTTTACGAACGCGCGTGCACGTGACGCACACTTTTTGTGTGTATGGTGGTCCGTGCTGTGTGTGTATGTATATGTGGGATGCAGGTTCTAGCTGTGTGTGTGTGATAACTGCATAATAGATATAGTAAGGAACTGTGCATAAATACGTCTTCAGTCTAGTTCACATTAAAGCGATGTTTGGGAAGTGCTTCTGTTTGTTTGTATTCTGGGTGGGGTAGTCGGCTTTGCATGAACACACGCACAATATTGTCTATAAGTATGTCTGTGATTCTTGTACTAATATACTAATATTTTATACATACACACACACACACACACACATACACACACACACATATATACAATAAAGATGTTGCACCGCGGCGGTAGCGGCGCAAAAGCTTTATTTTCCCTGTCGGCTGGCTCCAGCGCCGACCGGGCCCCCCGCAGCACACAGTGAGAGACAGAGGCAGCAGCTGGAGAGCGGTAACCCCCACCCCCCAGCCACCGGCAGCACCACCCCCCCTTCCAGCCACCGGCAGCATCACCCCCCCCCCCTCCCAGCCACCAGCAGCACCAGCCCCCAAAGAAGCGACAACCCAGGACAGTGAGTGTGTGTGTGTGTGTGTGTGTTTGTGTGTGTGTGTGTGTGTATATATATATGATCGCTTCTCGGCCTTTTGGCTAAGATCAAGCGAGATGAGTGCTCCTCTCGACCTGCACAGCTATGACCAAATGCAGTACTATCCTACATGGGCTCCAGTAGGAAAGGTCTGTGGCAAGCATTTGGCCCTCTAGCTCGTTGAGAGGTGGTGTCCAGGCCCAGGACCACAGAACCCCTGAGCCTTCGGGCTAAGGGGGGATGGCATTCGAACAACCAGCCCTTCGGGGCTGGGGTGCACCCGCACAACCCTCGAAAGAGGGGATATGATGTGAACTCCCTTGCGGGCCTCGGGCCAGAGGGAGGAAGAGACGGATGTCCTGAATCCTAACGGAGGAAGGCATCAATGTCCCTGGAGACCTAGGCTTTCGGGCTGAAACCTCCAGGGAAACTGGGCACCGAGGGCGGGTCTGACTTCGGTTGGACAGTCCAAGGGCAAGCTCCCTATCCACTGAAGTGGACTGGGATCCGATGAGCGAGAGGGTGTACCCTCTCGGGAAAAAAAAAAAAAAACTGACTTTGCATCTCCCAAGTCCTTGCTTAAAAGCTGTGTTTAAAGCAGCATGCATTGACTAAGGGTTGCTCATGTAATGTGAGCATGAGATAAAAAGTGGCACTGTGTGCTCATTTGCATGTCATTTCCCAGAATCCCTTGCTGCAGTGGAAGTGCTGTTTGCTGGGTGATAATGGTGAAAGACAGGGTTGCAGACCTGTCTAAGACATGCAAATGAATATACAGGAATATTTACAGTTGCTATATACAGTATATACACATACATTAGCTATTAATACTGTACGTTGATGATGAGAGTAGGTATGGCAGTTTTTTACATGATTATTAACATTGAAGTTGTCCACAAGAAGAATGTTTGAGAGCCCCTGATGTATTTCTTTGAAAATTCATTTCTTTGGCATTGGCAAGAGTGAATGCACCTTTAAAATCTCCTACTGTACCCTCTGTGCCCTTATAAATATTCCTGTGAACCCTGTGTTTGTCTCCTGGTGCAACATATTAAGCTGACAGCTTGCATCTTCAAAGCTAATCATCTTGCACTCATCCATTGCTTCAGACGTGACTCAGATGTCAGGACAAAATATGTCCTTATGTCTGGGTCACATCCTGACACATCTTATCCTAGCCTGCAGGTCAGCTGAAGTCACACCACTAGTTCATGGGAGGAGAGGTAAAAACACTGCACAGTCTTCATAACAAATTCCTTTTATGCTGCAGAAGATTATAGGTCCAGCTCAGAGGTCATCTCACAGATGTTTTGAAAGCTTGGTAATAGGCAGTAGTCGAAGTGCCATTAAAATAAAAAATATAGTGGAACTGTACTTTATTACAATGCACATCTTTTTCCATAAGGAGACAAAGCTCTTAGAATATATAGGTGTGTGTGTGTGTGTGTGTGTGTGTGTGTGTGTGTGTGTGTGTGTGTGTGTGTGTGTGTGTGTGTGTGTGTGTGTGTGTGTATATATATACAATAAAGAATATCACTTGTGAGCACATTCACATGCCTTAGACAGGTCTGCACCGCTGCCTTTCAACCATTATCACCTAGCATACAGTGCTCCCACTGCAGCAAGGGATTCTGGGAAATGACATGCAAATGAGCACACTAAGTGTCACCTTTTGCCTGGAATATCCATACACATGGAGGCCATTTAAGCAGATGCATCGCTGTTCACACAGCTTAAGCCATTGTGTGCTCATTTGCATGTCATTTCCCAGAATCCCTTGCTGCAGTGGGAGCACTGTATGCTAGGTGATAATGGTTGAAAGGCAGTGGTGCAGAACTGTCTAAGACATGTGAATATGCTCACAAGTTATATTCTTTATTGGCTATATGCTAATGGTGGAGGTTTTTTGTTGTATGTTATATTTTTTCTCTGCTTTTTCTTGTTATTTAGTCCATGATCAATAAACTTTTTGTTCTATTATTTCATATGTGATCAGAGTGCGTGTGTTGGGATTTCTCTGTCTGTCTTTTGTGTTTATATATATATATATATATATATATATATATATATATATATATATATATAGTTCATGGTATGTTTTTACAATTAGGGCAGAAAGAGATAAACACTATATTAAAAATAGATCCTCCCTTTTTTCTAAAAACAAGGTGAAATGTTTGGTTTGTAAGTAAAAAAAAAAAAAAAGTAGTGGTGCTATCACATATCAGAACATACATGGGGGTTTCCGTAATGTCACAGCGATCAGTCATGTGACAGTCTTTGGCAAGTAACATTTTTTAGAGTTCTGGTCCAAAATCCTATTGGTGAGAAAAACAATAACACATGTTATAAAATGCTCCAAAATGTGTCAATACTGGGTTAAGAAACTGTAGGTATCTTAAACCTCAGGTTACCGAAATACTGTGGCTCAACTACAGGGGACTTCTGGGATTGGATTATGGGACATACAAAATCATAGCTGGTTGAATTGCTTGCTTTAAGCACAAATATAATGAAATTGGAAACTGTTCCACTATGGGATTACTGTACTGTAGAAGAAATAGCAAGAGACCATTGAATAATATGTACTGTAAGTGCATGTGGTATTTCAGTGTAATAGGGACATTATTGGGCACAGTGGAGACGAAGGAATATACTGTATTGTACGTCTCACGCAGTGTACCCAATTTTTTGCCTCAAAACTTCCTTTTGAACAGGAATATTCCTACAGATTGTGGCTGATTTTAAATACAGTAGTTCTTAAACTAATTTGTTAATATCAAGGAATCCGTTCAAGCAGTTTGCTTTCCATGCTGCTTAAAGTTAATGAAGGGTTAATGTCAGCTCTAGAAAGCTTTCAAAAAACTCTTTAAGATAGATCCACCCATAACTGAAGTGGTAGACTTGAGTTGCTCAAGCTTCACGAGGGCATTAACGGTTAAGAGTAGTGGTGGAGATTGGAGCACGTGCTCTTTGTCCATTAAGCAATGCAGACCTCATATATAACAATTCTAATATGCTTCTGTCAATACATGCTGGATTTTACATGGCAGAATTTTTAAGTCCTACCTCGAGGCAAATCTCATACTTACTAGCAAAAATGAAAGTGTGAAATGCTTTTTAATGTATATTTAACAGCAGACGGTCCGTGATTACTGAAGTGGATTTTCTGTGGCTTTCTGTCTTTGCTATCAGATGAAAATGTTAAGACATCTTTACACATTTAGACTCTGAAATACAAATCCATCAGCTGTGTGCAACATTTCTGACTATTATTTGCACTTACTGTATTGATTTTCTAAAGTTGCTGTCCCACGTATAGGGCTCAAAACATAAATTAGTGTATTTCCAACTCTCTTACGTTCATTATATTTTTTAGACCATTGCATGTTTCATTGAGTTATCTTCAAATGATTTATATTTTATGGAAATATTCATGATGGGTCTCTCTTAAATGGCTATCCTCGTTCAAGTGTAAAGGCTTACACCATGATTCGGTGCAGCTTGTGAATCACTGCAGTTTTATTTCCTCCGTTAGGTACGGGCTCTAACTAACCATAGAGGTGCAGGCATTGTATTTTTCATAGCACTTGTGTTAATGAGAAGCTATTTAAATATATCTAGGATTAAGAAAATGTTTCAAAACTTTAATTAATTACCACTCTAAATTTTGAGAGACTTTTTTGATTACTTTTTAAAATACATTTTTTTCAAGATTTAAAATGAGTCTCTCTTATCTTTCTCTTATCTTTCCAGGGACTAATTGATATTTTTTTTACATATGCTCTGAAAACATAGATCTATAGATATAGATCTACGTATCTCATCTGTACAACAGTGTCAAAATGCACAATGGAGAAAAATGTAAAACAGGCCTATTAGCCTATCAAAAATGACTAGTGTATCAATGTTGTTTCTGTAGTATTATTACTGCAAAATGTTCCCAGATAAAAGTGCCGTGAGGTTTGAACGTTGAACCCTGTGGATGTATTGGGCCATACAGTACGTATGTAGTAAGAAGTTTTACTCCATGAGACATCTTCTATGTCGTAATACACCTTATGGTCCATTTGGTCAAAGGGCCATATTTACTAAGACGTAATGGAAGGTGTATCAGAGCGTAGTAAATCTGGCCTATGACTTTTTTAAGCTTTAATCATCATTTTGGATATCCCTTACCTAAGTAGAACATGCAACATATCAATAGATTGCTACTGTACTTCTGCAGAATAATTATTTTGCAGGCGATTGGAGAACTTGATATGCTGAATGTATGTATTCACTTTGAAGCTGACAGATTCCCTCCATTGAATTGCACCAGTCCTTTCCCCCCCCCCCCCCCCCCCAAGCATCACAATTGCCTTAAAATGAAGACATACTTTTATGTTTGTGGTATTTTCATTAAGTTGCACAGTAAGAGTTCACATATTATACTAATGTATGCTAAACAGTTGCACAGTACACAGATCACACTGCTAAAATAGCAGTATTGAAAGCAGTTTGGATCACAGAGTCCTACATTTTGTTTGCTTTGACATTATTTAACTCAATCTGTTTTGCTAACTGCGACTGTAATTACCACATTTGCATGACAGACAAAATTTCCTATGTGGGTCTACACTTATACACAGTCTTAACTTGTTATTTTTCATTACTTAGAGATTTAAAAAAAAAAATGCTATTATTATGGGCAAAACAATAAGATTTTTGTTTTTGTGTCTTTTGTTGTTTCTCTGACGTGGTCTCTAGGATACTGCTGGCAAGGTTCTGGACCGATGGGCCATCATGTCTCGGGAAGAGGAGATAATCACGCTTCAACAGTTCCTGAGGTTTGGTGAAACCAAATCCATTGTGGAGCTCATGGCCATTCAAGAGAAGGAAGGTCAAGCTGTTGCTGTTCCCTCCTCCAAGGCTGACTCAGACATAAGGACTTTTATAGAAGGCAACAACCGCGCCAGGAGCCCAAGTGTACTCTCGCACTTAGAGAACAGCAACCCTTCCAGCATTCACCACTTTGAGAACATGCCCAACAGCCTCGCCTTCCTACTTCCATTCCAGTATATTAACCCAGTCTCTGCCCCAATGCTTGGATTACCTCCTAACGGCCTAATGTTGGAGCACCCTGGACTGAGGCTGCGTGAATCCAACCTTTCAAATCAGGATGAATGTGAAGAGAGCAGTGAGTCTGAGGTTTCCCCAATGCCTTACAACAGAAGTGAGCAAACATCCAGCAGGAACGCCTTGAGTAGCATCACCAACGTTGAGCCAAAATCGGAGCCGAACAATTCATCCCCTAATCAAAATACTACACCTGTCAGTGACCTAAGTAAATCTGAACACTCCAGAAGCTCCTTCAAGATTCACAGAATGCGGAGAATGGGATCATCGTCAAGGAAAGGCAGGGTATTTTGCAATGCATGCGGCAAAACTTTCTATGACAAAGGAACTCTAAAAATCCACTACAATGCAGTGCATCTCAAGATCAAACACCGCTGTACTATTGATGGCTGTAACATGGTGTTCAGCTCCCTCAGAAGTCGTAATCGTCACAGTGCAAACCCTAATCCCCGGCTTCATATGCCAATGCTAAGGAACAATAGAGACAAAGACCTAATTCGGGCTACATCAGGAGCTGCTACCCCCGTGATAGCGAGTACAAAATCAAATCTGACATTGACCAGCCCTGGTCGACCTCCTATGGGGTTTTCAACCCCACCTTTGGACCCTATTCTGCAAAACTCACTCTCAAGCCAACTAGTGTTTCCAGCTTTAAAGACTGTGCAGCCTGTTCCTCCTTTTTACAGAAGTTTATTAAGTTCTGGAGATATGGTGAGCCCTGCACCATCACTACCTACTAGTCCAATAATGCCAACGCCTCTAGCTGCGGAGCAACCTTTTCCTCTTCCACCTCCAGAGCCGCCAACATCTGCAATGGTAATGCCAACACAGGACCCCAATGCAGACCCTGCACCTAAGAAGAAACCAAGAAAGTCAAGTATGCCCGTTAAAATTGAGAAGGAAGTAATCGATACCGCCGATGAGTTTGATGAAGATGATGAAAGCATTGACCATGGCCTTGCTACAAATGACATTGGCCATGACAATCACAGCCATTCCCAAGACGAGATGAGCCCTGGGTTGTCTGTGAAGAGTTTTTCGAGGACTGGTGGCAGCAGGTGCATTATGAGAACAGACACTAGGGCAGACAGCATAACCTCTGAAGACCAGGAGCACGAGAGAGATTTCGATAATGAGTCAATATCCTCTGAGCCAAAGTATTGCGATGAACCCATGGAAGACGATGGTCTTCACCTTCACAAGGAAAGCAGTGTCAGGTCTATGATGGAAAATGATAAGTTCTATGAAAATCACTTTGATTCTCATCAACAGGCTGTTATAAAAGTGAAGGAAGAGTTTACAGATCCTACATATGATATGTTTTACATGAGCCACTATGGACTTTACAACGGGGGCAGCGCCAGCATGGCTGCACTTCATGAAAGTTTGGCTTCCTCCTTGAGCTATGGCAGCCCTCAAAAATTCTCTCCCGAAGGTGACCTGTGCTCAAGCCCGGATCCTAAGATCTGCTACGTGTGTAAGAAGAGTTTTAAAAGCTCATACAGCGTGAAGCTGCACTACAGGAACGTCCATTTGAAAGAGATGCACGTTTGCACTGTGGCTGGTTGCAATGCTGCTTTCCCTTCACGAAGAAGTAGAGACAGGTTAGTAGCCATGAACGTATTTTGACATTAGACACGCCTTCACATGTTAGAATGTATTTGATTTGCATATGACCTATGACTATATACATGATCTGTCTATTTGTTTGTTTTTATACCAACCTAGCAAATATTGACAAAACACTCATGAGCCTTACTACAGTGTACATGCTTCACTCATATTGAACACCTGGTTTTAGATCAGTGGCTCCTCTAGATTTTCAAGAGTAATCATTAGGAATAATTATTTCCTCAAACCGTACAATTTCACCTGTCCCTAGGCACACTGAATATTTAAGGGATGACTGGTAATGTGCCCCCTTTTCTCCCGCCCTGTGAGTCCCCTTAGTATACCTCATGACAGGTTCATTTATGAGGACCTACTAAATTGTTTGTTTTGATTATGGCCCATTTCTAGTAAGCAGTCTTCTGCCATAAGACACATCTGTGAGCTGGAAGACACCTTATAACCCATTTCCTTGAATGGGCTGTAAGGTATCTTGCAGTATTTCTACTGTGTAGTAGTACATGGCCAGTTTGCAGGATTGCGTCTGTATATTTTAACACTCATCCTATACAATTATTAGTTGTAAAAAATCGTTTTTAAGGAAACGCAAGTCGTTTTCTGCTTTGGAGAAAATGCCATTGAAAATGTAACCAAGGCAATTGCCGTATTGCAGAAACTAGACAGGGAATAACCGAAGTTGGAGAGGGAAAACACACCACTCAAAAGGCTCACAGTCTGAAGATTGCTTCATAGAGGATAAGCACAAAGTCAGTTCTTTCTTCGTTTAAATCCCCATTTTACTTTTCAGGACATCATGCAGAAAATACAACGTTTCTGGCTACACATGGCCTTTCCTCAATTAATTTGGTTTCTGCATCATGTCCTGACATCTAAAATGGGGGTTCTAACTAAGAAAGAACCGACCATTTGGTTTATCCTCTGTGAAGGGATCTTCAGACCGTGAGTCTTTTTAGCGGTGTCCTGCACCCTCTTCCACCCTTCGGTTGTTCCTGTTTTGTATCTAATGGTGTGGCCACACCTATGGGCAATAGCACCCTTGAAGCTTCAGAGCTTTTGTATTTATGCCCTTTTGCAGGTTTTCTCTTTTTGGAAACTACCTTTATATATTTAAAAAATACTTTTTCAAAGTTACTTTATGAACAAGATGGAGCACAAGGGGGCGGGGTGGGGGGGGGGGGGGTGTTGACTTCCTTTTTCTACTCCTATTTGTGTATAGAGAAGGACCCTGCCTTCATCCCCCCAGACAAAGTGCCATTATTTTGGGGTCCTCAGAAGGAAACACTTGCTAGAATTGTTTTTGACATTTTCGAATCCCCAATAACAGAACGAAATTGTTATTAATCTTATTAATATAGAATCTAAAGAAAATGGGCACATCTATTGTAAAGATGATTGAGTTTGTAGTAGGAAGCCTAGAAACCCTAGCAATATTAATAGACCTCTATGGATGCAGCATAAGTTACCGCTCCCGTTATTTAACAGTCCTACTATTGGAAACAATGGTTAAGGAGATAACTCAAACGTTATTTACCTAATTATCGAATGACAGTACCTAATTACTGTATTTGGTATGTTATTTCATGTTAACAGGGGTAATAATGTTTGCATCATCTGTCACTTAACTCCGGTACCATAATGATAATTACGGGGGATTTAATCGTTACGATGGGAAAGGAAATGGCAACAAATAATAGGATTAGGAAATATTAGTAAAAAGCACAGGGAGATTGTTATGTTAAAAGTGAGCATGTTGCTCTTATTTAAATGGACAGGTCAAACTTTTTTTTTTTTTTAAACAATTTAGGGGGTAATTCAATATAATCTGAAACAGCCATTGAGCCGAAAACTCCAGCTGAAGTCAACAAATACCTTTTAGCCACTAAGGCCCACATGGTGGCTTTGGGCTATGTTGAATTAACCCCTTAGTGTAAAGACTTTCTTCTAAACATTCAGTCATTGACTGTTTGACTTGCGTATTTACATCCTGTTGAATATGAAAAGTATATCCTTTTTCTCGGAGGCCGGTGAATTCAAGCATATCAGCTACAAATGTTCATCTGTCTGACTAACGATGGCTCCATAATTACTCTATAAACAATGGGCAAACAAATAGCAACTCCCCTCTCGTTTTGATGACTGGCCAACAGTCTTGCAACAAAAAAATGAATAGATAAAGATTGTAAAAACCCCTGCAAAGATTTTTTTTTGGCCTGGAAAGTTATTAGTTTAGAAAACGGTTTAAAAAAATACATATTTTGTTGGGGGTTTTTTTTTGTGGTTTTAATAAAAAGGTGTGAATCAGCTGCATTGAACCTATTATATATTATATGTGCACAGTTCACTTTTTGTCCAAGGCAGAACTGATTTTGCTCCTATGTGAACCAGGTTGTAACGTGAATTCAGATCTGTGAATACATTTGAAAGAAAGTAAATAATATTTATCTTTGGGAGGGGGGTGGGGAGGGATTAGATGTATAAATAATGATGAGGCCCTTCCCTTTGCCAAGTGCGATGCTGCCATGTGATTGTTGACACAACAAGGCCAGATTTGAGAAGGCAAACACCTTGATTGCCATAGCTCCTGACATCTGCAGTCATCTTATTAAAAACGCTTGATGTCTTCTGAGCGTGGTACTAGCACCCAAGAGACAGACGCGTTCTTCTGCGTGCTGCCTGGTTACCTGACTCTTTGTCTACTACAGGTGTGCAGGAATAAATTAGCATGACATACCTCGGATGAGCCACTGCATACATTAGCAGCAGAGGTGATGGTGTGAGAAGCATGCTACCTGCCTCCTGTTAGCACCTGCTGTACAAAGCAGAGCACTCCTGCCCTCTTCCTCCTTAGAACTTGTTGGGATAACTTTGCAGAGACTGCTGATGCATGTTCTGGTGGTCTTGTTCCACTGATAGGCACACAGGGCCTTATTAATGAAAAGTAAACCTTCCCAACCCCATACATAGAAGTCATTCTGAATCAGTAATTAAAAAATACTTTAAATAATATTTGTATTTGCCAATTATAACTTCTAGAAATGTGTGTGTATGAATATATTTATATGTATGTGTGTGTATATATATATATATATATATATATATATATATATATATATAAAATTATATATTGTGTGTGTGTGTGTGTGTGTGTGTGTGTGTGTGTGTGTGTGTGTGTGTGTGTGTGTGTGTGTGTGTGTGTGTGTGTGTGTGTGTGTGTGTGTGTGTGTGTGTGTGTGTGTGTGTGTGTTTACTGTATACACACATGTTGTAACATTTCAAAGACATTGCTGATACTTCTTTATTAGTTCTGTGTGTGTTGTATAAATAAGCTGTATCGGGCTTCATTGTTCCTTTTTGCTGTGTTATGATGGGGATGTGTTGTGCTTCCACCAACATTGTCATTGAATCCTGTGAAAACTCTATATTCTGTGTTACAATGTGGTGTGTTGTGTTAGCTGGGGAAACAATGAAGCCTGTTGCATCTGTCTGTATGTATGTGTGTGTATGTATAATGTGTGTATGTATGTGTGTGTGTGTATATATATGATGGAAAATAATCTCACAACTAATTTAAAAAAAAGAAAGAATACATTGTGCATACATTTATTTGTACTTGTTTTATTGACCTTAGTTGAACTAGTTCTGTGTTTGTTAATGCTGGTCAAAAGTGAGTTGAATCAATCAGTTGTTTGTAGAGTTTTTCTATATTGTGCATGCAAATATATATATGCACAATATAGAAAAACTCTACAAACAACTGATTGATTCAACTCACTTTTGACCAGCATTAACAAACACAGAACTAGTTCAACTAAGGTCAATAAAACAAGTACGAATAAATGTATGCAAAATGTATTCTTTCTTTTTTTTAAATTAGTTGTGAGATTGTTTTCCATCACATGATAAAACAGCACTGCCAATGCTTAACTCTGCAGTTTTCTTAATCTTCCAAAATGTTGCAACACATTTTTGTGGCATTATGTGCCATTATCTTTTGCAGTGATATTGCTTCATTGTTCAATGTACAGTAGAGAGCTTTTTCCCCCCCGAAAGCCAACTCCTATTTTTATTTTAATTATTGTATTAGTCTGCATTGACCTCCAATGGTCTAAATGTACATTAGTTGTTGGACCCTAATTATCAGATCAAATTGGGATTTCACGTTCTATGCAGTCAGTCATCTGTATTACTGACCATCATGACCTAGTACAGGGAGTCCAGAGAGTGATCTGTCAATGTGTTCCCCAGCAGTGCCACTTGCCATCCAAGTGTTGACTTAGTTGTGTGCATGCAAATTAAAATAACAATAATAATGTTCAGTACACCCCCACTTTCAGCCTCTTTGTTCTCCCTGTGTCCTCCATTACTTTATTTTGCAATGTTCTCACTCGTTATTTCCACCATCATGGCACAAATGTGGAGGGCATATTGAAGAGTCCCTCAGGGTTGCATCTGGCCTTATGAAGTAAAGATGCAAGCAGAGAGCAGACAAAAACACAAAAAAAAGGAACCTGAACAGGTAAAAAAGTAGAAAACGTGCCCTTTAACTAAAGTGAAGACATAGTTGATACACTTTAGCTGTTTATGAAAAACAAAGCGATTAATGAATCAAAGAAGAAAGCAAGTCCCTTATATATAAGATTGCTGACGTTTTGTGCTCCCACGTAACACCAGCGCTAATTCTGTCGGCTAATTCTGTCCGCACTTTCCATTCTGTCACACAGGGGGCACTAATGGGTCATCTCACTTATAATTGTCTTTTACAAACTTTGAGGCAGTGGTTTCAGTCAGACACAGATCCACTGAAAAGCTGCACAGAGGGGAGATGAGAAAGAGCACTTTTGTTCTATTTTTTACTTGATATTATTTCATTCAGCAGTCTGTCTTTTTTATTGCCAGGACTTGACATTAGCACTCCAAGCTATATTAGCATCCATTTCAGCAGTTCAGTAATGGTATTAAAAAAACACTTAACTTCAACGGTGAACGGTTTGTATGACAGGGCCATAAAAATCCACATTAAAAAAATGTATGTATTTGTCCTGGCAAATAATTCTTTTTATTTTTACTTCTTTTTTTTTATTTTATTTTTTTAAACCTACTAAAATAGGATGAGTGATTGGACATAAAAGGCCTGAATAGAAAGGCATGTTTGACATCTTAAAGACCCTTTCATTCTTACAAACATGAAGAAAATCACTTCCATAAGTTATTTCCACTTTATAATTACTGAATAGTCATTCATAAACATCTCTGCTTTACAATACCACGCCGGTTAAAAATGGGCGTCTTGTAAAGGCAACGCCATCCAAATCCAGATTTGAGATCATGGAACGAATGATTCAGTTTTACAGTATACAGTTGATAAATCCCTCTTGAGGCATTGAATATTTCCATGTATAATTTTAGGCTATGTACTCGCAATCAGTGTTTCAGGATATATATATATATATCCTTTAAAAAAAATTGCCATAACATAAAATGTCTCTTTCAGTTACATATGCACATCTGGTAAACATAAATTATTCTTTTTCTTTTATGCCCAGTCCCATATTTCTTTCTCTTTTCAAATCCTTTCCACTTTGCAGGCCACTCTGGCAAAATAGGGGTTAATGGCATATCCTCCAGGTGTGGTTGGAGTCCTGGAGTTCGTTAGCGCTTTGGCAATGCCTGCGCTAGGTTTCTACATTTTGATGAAACACAATGCCATTAATCAACAGCAAGACACGAAGCAGTTGGCAGGGTCCAGAGCTGCAAAATGTTTAAGACATAAAACATTACCAAGTAATTAGAAAGCGTTCCTTTCGGAGGAACACTGCCTTCAATAAAGAGGTAAATGATAGCATGTTTATTGTGGACGTAGGCAGGCAGTGTAATATGATAAACTGCAGGAGATGCACATATCAGTAATCATCCACATTATTAGTGTTATTAATCATAATCCCCAAAATATGACAGCCGCCAACTTTTTGGACCGCGTTTTTTTTTTTTTTTTTGCTTCTTCCTTCTGGCCATTTAGATGTTCCTTAATAGACTGTTGGGCCCCCGCGTTCAGGGCATTTTGTGTATTGAGCAAGGAAGGTTAATTATATTTCAGCTGTTCTGTCCCTCCGCGGAAAAGTGTGAGTACTCTGCCTGTTCCGGGAGTTCGCAGGCGTTAAACCCACGAAAGGCCTTTATTGAAATGTTCTTTGTTGGTCAGGAACCAGTGGTTACTCAATATCTGATATACAAGCGACAGAGACAGATGTTAATAATAAATAATAACTTTATGTAATACAGCGCTTTTCTCCCAATTATAGTCAAAGCGTTTTACAATTACAGTATAGTGCGCGGTATGCAGCACATAGGAATGTTACAGGCACAGGTCCCTGCCCAGATGAGTTTACAAGCTATAATTTTGGTGCCTGAGGCACAGAGAGATAAAGTAACTTGCCCAAGGTCACTAGGTGGATACCAGGATTTGAACCAGGCTCCCCTGATTGTGTCCGTGTCCTTGTTATCAGTGAGTGTCTTTTACTCAGCGAGCCGCTCCTTCTCCTATCTTTCACTCTGCGAAACCTTCCTTGGGCAGCTAAATGAACTCATGCTTTCTGTGGCTCTCCATGTGCGGGTAAGTCCGCGGCCAATCTTTTGATTTTGTCTCGCGACGGCTGGGTCACGTGTCCTCGGTTCAGCCAATGAGGGCGAACTGCTCATGTGACTTTACGGCCACGCCCATAAACATAGAATTGGAGCTGCTCTTGGTCTCCTCCTCCAGACCCTACAGGCCCCGGATCGGCTGTGGTGCAGGCGCGCGTGACTACTATGTACAAGCCCTAAAGAGTTTAGAACTAATAATATCTTGTAGTAATACATATGTTAAAAAGTGTCTGCACCGGCACCGCTGAGAGTTTGCTTATAGCAGAATAATGCAGCAGAGAGGCTGCACTAACATAAAGCAGAAAACAAAATAGCTTTTCCAAAAATAATGGGCACAAGGGTGAAAGGTGTGACACGCTCAAGAGACACACACACCTCTCCATGCTGTTTTCTCCTCTCCTTGGCCCAACCTCAAGGTTCCTGACACCACCTCCTGATTGGCTGCTGCTGGGTAATGCAGCCAATCAGGATGGAGGAAGCTGCCCAGCCTCTTAGCAGCAGCAGCCCTGCTCGGTGAAATCCTGCGGCCCCAAAGCCGATCAGGTCACTATGTCCAGAGAGGTAATACCGACACATACATGCCCAGTATTACCTCTCATTTTTTACTGGACAGAGTGTCCAAATACAGGACACTCCTGTTCAATACGGGACACCTGGCAAATCTACGAAACATTCCATGGCATATCAGGCATCATTAAGCTACATTTCATAGCAATGACATTTTGTCTAGATGAGGCAGGAAACGTTAGTGGAGCAGATAACACAATATACTGTACTCGGAACTGAAGCACTGTCTGCTTTTCCAGGGTACTTCTGAATATACTGTATATTTAATGCTTGGATGCGGGTTTTTGGGCCCACTTTATACAAATTGTGTAATAGTTTCAGTATCTGTATCCCCCACCCCACCCACAATCTTATCAGCTTTTTGCCAATACATGTTAATGACAATAAATAGGCTTCTTGGGGGATAAGAATATGTTGTCTTGCTCTCTGCAGCTGACAAAGCGGAAAATTCTAAATGATCTGAAGCAGCCCTTAGTGCTGTTTTCAAACAAAAGTACCCATTGACGTCCATGGTAACTTTCAGCAGAAAACAGCCGCGATGGCCATTTCAGAGTATATAGAATTTACCCCAAAAATCTCTACGTCTAAAGACCTTGTTATGAAGGGAGAAACACTAAGGGATATTGGAGCTCGATCCTGCTTCAATGGACATTTACGTAATTTGCCGTTATCACGGGGTCGAGTTCCAATATCCTTTATCGCATCCGTAGTGAATACCAGCTATAGTGAATCTGAATCCCTTTTACTTGAATGGACCAATATTATTTAGGCCCACCTATGTCTATCTTCTTGCTCTACACTATTCTTTTTTTTCCCACCAAGTAAAGGAAGGTGTCATTGTGTAAAATTAGCTGAAATATATTTTGTCAATGGAAAGGAAAAGGGCAGGCTTGGGGTTGCAGTGTTACTAGAATTGTAAACCCAGATACTAAACTCAGGAAAGGATTCACAAGTAAACCCAAGCACTGTACACTGACACTTCATGCTTCTGCACAACCAAAGTAAAAAGATTCGGAATACCAGTATATACAGGTGCAATATTGTACCAGAGTTTTCTTCATCACCAAAGCAACAAGAAACATCATTACTACTTGACCGTAATTTAAAAAAAAAATCAGTAATGGATAATCCAGGTGGTGCTAACATAAGGAATTTCCATTCAAATCCAGAGTAGTTTCCTGATTGAGTAACCCCCATGGAGTTTATCACTTTTGCAGTTTATTTGTGCCTAAAAATATATATTATGTCACATGTATTGGACTAATTTGTTGTTTTAGTAGTTTTGACGGACATGCCCCACATTAGGTGTTACATTGGCAGTTGTAGGACTTGAACCCATGAAATGGCAATTGACAATTAAATAACTTTAAGGCCTTTTACGTGACGTAACTTCCAAACACATCCTCTTGTATTGAAGGGTTGTTTTATGTATATAAATAATCAACAGCAAACTCAATCCACCGCCATAAAGGATCCTCTACTGGTGTTTAGCAGTTGTGGGGGAGGGGGGAGTGATTTTGGGGAAAACACATTTTTGACTGGATCTTACGATGTGTTTTGGTTCTATCAGTAGACTTGTACGACTGTAGAAATGAAATATATATACCATACACATTTTAAGTTATGATGGGTGAAAAAAGGCGACAAGAAACCTCCACCGTATAGCATATAGCAAATAAAAAGATTACTTGTGAGCACATTCACATGTCTTAGGCTGCGCTTCTAGTGCCGGCGACAGCGACGCAACGTTGCGTCAAAACAAATGCATTGCCGCCGTCGCGTGCGCTTATAGTAAGCGCGGAGTGATGGATTGGTCACAATCGCTGGAAGTCACCTCTATTTCATTTTCCAGCGACCGTCGCCTGACCGTCGTGTCGCCATCGCCGGCACTATAAGCGTAGCCTTAGACAGGTCTGCAACCCTGCCCTTCACCATTATCACCTAGCATACAGTGCTTCCACTGCAGCAAGGGATTTTGGGAAATGACATGCAGATGAGCACACCGTGTCAGTGTTCCTTGCTGCAGTGGAAGCACTGTATGCTAGGTGATAATGGTGAAGGGCAGGGTTGCAGACATGTCTAAGACATGTGAATGTGCTCACAAGTGTTCTTTAAAAAAAAAAAATATATTTATATATATATATATATATATATATATATATATATACACAGTGGTCGACAAATCACCCAAAAATCTACTCGCCGAACAAAAAATCTACTCGCCACCTAGTCCCGCCCCCAACCCTGCCCTAGTCCCGCCCCGCTTTAAAAAAATCAAATGAAATAAATTGAATAAATTCCTAGTAAGAACAACATTAGATTTTGACATAAGTTTATTTATTGTATTACATTATGCTACAATTAGTCCTTGTTACGTGTGTGTGTGTGTGTGTATGTATGTGTGTGTGTATGTGTGATCTTACCTGATCCGCAGTCCAGGTACCTCATACCCGCAATGTTATATGTTGGAGGTGAGGTGTTTCTTACCTGTCTTCTGGGTTAGGGGGGATTCCGATGTCTCCTGTGTGAAGCTTGAGTCAGATCTGGAAGTAAGCAGTATAGGTTATTTCGGTGTAGGTATAGGGCAGTTAAGATATATAGGGTAAGTAAGATATCCAGGTCCAGAGTGTGAGACAGTGTGAGAGAGAGAGAGAGAGAGAGAGAGAGAGAGAGTGGGTGAGAGAGAGAAAGTGACACAGAGAGAGCGACAGAGAGAGTGCGACACACAGAGAGAGAGAGCGACAGAGAGAGAGAGAGCGACACACACACAGAGAGAGAGAGACACACACACACAGAGAGCGCGACACACACAGAGAGAGAGAGCGACACACACACACAGAGAGAGCGAGACACACACAGAGAGAGCGACACACACACACACAGATGGTGGGAGAGAGAGACCCAGTCAGTCATCCTACTCACACACACACTCTCACACACTGACAGACACACACACACACACACACTCTGACAGACACATACACACACTCACACACACACACTCTGACAGACACACACACACACACACACACACTGATAGGCACATACACTCTGACAGACACATACAAACACTCACACACACACACACTCACACACACACACCCACACACTCTGACAGACACACGCACCCACACACACACACACACACACACACTCTCTCTGACAGACACATACACACACTGACAGACAGACACACACACACACACACACACACTCTGACAGACAGACACACACACTGACAGACACACACACACTCTGACAGACACACACACTACCAGAAACGGCGCCGGGAGTCCCGCTCATCATCGGAGGTATGTTGTAGTCGGGGGCTGCGGGCGACATCGGGACCTTGCGGGAGACATCGGAGGTTTGAGGGGGCCAGCGGGGGCATATGGCGGCCAATGGGGTTATGCGGGGGCCTGCGGCGGCAATTGGGGGTTAGCGGTGACCATTGGGGGTATGTGGGGGCCTGCAGGAGTAAACGGGGGGCATTGGGAGGTATGCGGGCGCCATTGGGGATATGCGGGGGCCATTGGGGATATGAGGGGGCCACACACACACACACACACACACACTGACAGACACATACACACACTGACAGACACACACACACTCTGACAGACACACACTACCAGAAACGGCTCCGGGAGTCCAGCTCATCATCGGAGGTATGTTGTAGTCGGGGGCTGCGAGCGACATCGGGAGCTTGCGGGAGACATCGGATGTTTGAGGGGGCCTTCGGCGGCTTGCGGGAGACATCGGAGGTTTGAGGGGGCCAGCGGGGGCATACGGCCGCCAATGGGGGTATGTGGGGGCTTGCGGCGGCAATTGCTGGTATGCGGCGACCATTGGGGGCCTGCGGGGGTAAGCGGGGGGCATTGGGAGGTATGTTGGGGCCATTGGGGATATGCGGGGGCCTGCGGAGGCACTCTCTGGCTGCTACGGGGAGGAGAAACGTGCTCAGAGAGGCAGGGGAGGAGGGAGGGCACTGCTCAAGGAGCTGGAGGCGGGGTAAGCTCCTGCAGCATCATGAACCCGCCTCTGGCTTTTTTTTTTTTTCCTCCAGCGCGAGCGGGGAAAATTAAACAGCAGCGCGAGCAGGGAAAATTAAAAAAAAAAACACGTGTGCTCCTTGGGCCAATAACAGTGTTAAATCCACTCGCCCGGATATATATATATATCTATATATATATATATAGATATATGTATATAAAATAGGGCAGTATGTTGATTTCATTGGTGGGAATCTGTAGACCTTTAATGGATATTAGTTGCAAATAATATACAACCTGACCCATATCATAGACATTTGTGCATAAGGTAAGATGTAACCTGTAATTTTCCCTCTATTACTATGACTATTACACACTCCAGAGGTATAAAACAGATAATCACTTTTTTCAACATTTCAAAACGGTCAGCCTGTCATACTGTCTGAATAAAGTCAGTACGTCTACTGAAAATCCTCTCACAGTGTTAATTTTTCATTTAACACAATCATTCATACAGAGCTGTCAAAAAAGACCCTGGATCTCGTCCTGCCTTAATCTTATTTTTATACACATTTCTCAGTGCCGATAAATTCTCATTTAAATCCTGCTCTAGACTTAACATGTAAAATACATGTTGGTTTCTGCCACCCGTTCTCTAATTCTCACTAACATCTTCAGGGCTGTAACATTTAGAAAGTTGTAAAGCAGAGTGAACAACCCCATCTGTTTGACTTTAACATATGTGTCATCCTGTCTAACTAGCATATCGCCATTTGTTTACCATTCAGGGATAGGACATATCCCTATAGATTTAAAGAACAAGCCGCTCTTCATTATCATGCCGGGCCTCACACTTTTGGAAGGATTTGTTTAACTCTTTTATCTAAAGTCCTAGTCGCTCTCAGACAATGTAGACTAGAGCATGTCCTCTGCCTCACTTTAGAGTAAGTCACTTGCACTTTGTCTGTTACTCTATATTGCCAACCATAACATGAAATTAAGGTGCTCATCTTAAAGCAGCAATCCCCTATAAATAATATTTAATTATGATCCGTGATCCTTCCGACCTCCGGGGACCCTAGACTCCCAGTATAAAGGGATTTTCATTTTTAGTATTTAATGGGGGCTGGGGGATTGGTTGCCGGGGTTTACAAAAATGCTCATATCACAGGAACCGAAGTGTGCCCAGACGACAGTGGTCCACCGATCACTTCCTGGGATCCTTGAGGTTTAGGTAAGGGGAGAAAACGGGAGCAGGGTGGATCGCAGCTTTAACGTACAGTATCTTTCCCGGTTGAGATACTTTCAGTCAGTAATACTGGATCTCACCAAACTTATTTTCTTAGTGCTGCTGCCTTGCAAATGTCAGGAACTCCATTCAATTCAACTTCTTGTGTTTGAAACTGAACAGTTTGACAGGAATATTTACACCACGTAATATTGTGGAGATATTTGGTGTATAAGGGACAATAAGAGTAGGCCTTTATGCAGATTGGGTTCCAAGTTTCATCCATACAAATGCATCACAAATCACCAGCTTATACCCGCAGTCTAACATTGGGACAGAATAGCTGGACATAGTGATTCTCTGAGACCAAGTATTCAAATGCTTTTTTTGGAATCACTTTTACTGCCAAACTGAGTGTGATACTGTACACAGCATCCTTTTAAAGATATACGACAAAAACGTACAATGATTTCTTCTGAGTCCTGTCTAAGTCTTAAGAAGTTTGTATTGTAACCTGCACCCTTGCCCGGTTTGCCATTTTAGACATCCCTAGCTCATGACGTCTAACACCCTTTCTTCAAACTTACCCTGAAGGTGTAAGCACAATTTCAGTAAATGGTAGTAACGCTTAACTCATATGCCTTTTAGAGATAGGAAAGTTTACTGACTGACAGCAGGCGTGATCCCTGGATTCTTAGTAGGAAATGTAGACTTTTCCCCCCACATATTTTAATATAGACCATCATGAATCTCAGGTGAGTTATGTTGTCCCCAAATGTGAGACATTTTGCTGGCCCAAACAATTTGAGCTGTGATATTGTCTATATTGGGGCAGTCTCACTAAATGTGGGACACTTGGCAACCCTAAATGAATGGAAATAGTCTGTCTAAAGGAGCCTGTGCGCTAAAGACGACAACATTACTATTTATGGGAAATTGGGTTGAAACACATGAAATATTTGCATTGGTTTGCAATGGTTTAAAAGGTAATTATTGGTTTTGATAAAGAAAGCCTCCCTGAGGCTCAGCGTATGGTCTTTTATCAAATTATGTAAAAGGGAAAACCGTAAACCTGTATAGATTTTGCTTTTAACCCCTGTGGTGCTGCACCAAAAGGGTTAGGAATAAAAATCCTTTAACCATTGAATACAGTATTGTAAGTGCATAGTTTTTTGCTTTTGTTATAACCCTTATATGCTCCCCTTTGTCCCCCCACCAACACCACCGACGGCAAAAGGGTTTTAGCGGCAAAATAGTTTTAAATAAAAGAGAATGTAGGACATTTTTGGTGATTTTGTTCCCATCACAGCACAAAGGGGGGGCGGCTAAAAGATGATTAACATTCCAGGGACAGGCACATTAATACATTGCTTCCTCTGCAGAGTTAATGGTTTCTCTTGAGAATTCCCCCCCTTGTTGACAAGACAAGACAGTCAATTTTGCTGGCCTGCCACATTAGGGGCTCCCAAGAGGCAAGGGAGGGCTCGGAGAAAGAGCAGCAGAGTAGGCAGCATAACTCACTGTGCATTGAGCAAGGAAGTCTAATTCTGATAAATGGTCAACCCCAATGCAGCCTACCTGTTATTACAACAGACATGCAGTATCTGTGCAGTAAATTAGTCAAACCCCAATAGAGCTTGGTGGGAGCTTATCTTCAAGTGTATAATTTGAGTGATGAGGGAGCTGTCTCCGTGACCAGCGTGAGTGATTTGTTTCATATTGAAAGCGATTTAAACGACTGGCTTTCTCTCCTCTAATTTGCCACGGAAGGTTCTACCCCTTATATCTTATGTTTTCATTAGGTGCCCGTTATTATTTTTTACGTTCTTTATGTGATTACATGCTGTTACTAAAACAATGCATCTTTGACTGGCATTTTCTTAAGAACAAGTTGCCCTGAATGTTTCCACTAAAAACCAAATGAACACATAATACTGTACACACAGATCGGTTTGTGAATGATTATGTCATAAATATGATCACGTTTATTAACCATGACATCAGAGTGTAAAGTTTACTTTTTATTTAAAACTGCGGGTGGAGTTCATCAAGAGTAATAATGCATCAGATTTATTCAATTAAAAAAATCCCATTGCTTTCTATGGGATTCCTTAATGAATTTTTTTTATAAATCTGGTGTTGTTTGCCCCAGTTTTGCCACCGGGAGACTTTAATAAAATGGAAACATCTGAAAAGATCCCATTATATGCTCTCTCCTTTTATCAGGTATGAGGACTCAAACCTAAAATTGTCAATTCTGATGCATCTCCACATTCTTACTCAGTGACATTACAATACTGATATTATTATTATTAATAATTCATATATTATTATATATATATTTTCATGAGCACAGGCCTCTTTGCCCCTTGGCTGCCAGAACAATCTGCAAACACATGGCAGATGGATCACAAACCACGTTCAGACTTGATTTGAAAAATCTTAATGAATTCCGCCCATACTATTACATGTATAACCTACACGCGTCATTTGCATGATAACATGCTATTATTACTTTGTTGATAAAGCTTAGGTAAACATTTTGCAATGTATGAAATAGTGGGGCAGATTTACGTTTCACCGCACAGTCACAGCTCTGTAGAGTGAATGTACAATCGCACATTCACGATTGCGGCACCCTTGTGCAGGCCAGCGCTGCTATGCTCACGGACTGTTTGGAAGCACTTTGAATCTGCCCCAGAGTTATGGGTGTGGTTTGTTTCTGTTTGTTTTTAATGCAGAGCACCCGGATTGCACCCAGAGGATGAAGGAGCAATTGGGGCGGTGGGAAAATTAGAAATATAACTGGGTAAATATTCTTTTTTTTTTTTATCTAAGATTCATGAGTGCTAAGTTGATTGTGTGAAGCTTTTTTTTTTTCATTATTATTTTTCTTACATTTCAGTTTTATGCGTTGCCTACAAAATATATATATATATATATATATTGGCATTACCATAAATCAGACTGACAATGCCACCTACGTGGACATAGTTAGAAAATTAATAAAAAGTGGGTTATTGGTTGGTGGGGAGCAAATACATATAAGAACCGAAGATTCACCTTTTCATTGAAGAGCAGTTTTTGCTGCAACAGGAGCCATACAAAATATTTCCCAGCAGCTCCCCAGAAATGAGTGAGCATTGAACTAGCACTGATGACGATGATCTTTTTCAGGGTTGCCTACACAACTATTTGCCAAAAGGGGCCAGATAGGTGACAAAGCTGCTTTAAAGCAGAAATACAGATTTGAGGTAAAATAAGGCTTTTCCACTGGGAATTAATGTCAGGCTTTATGCAATAGTGTGACGTTTCCTTCACTTCCAACCTCCCATATCTCTTCCTTCCTAGAGTAAATAGCAGCCTGAATATGTGCATTTGTTGTCAAGCGTGAATCCATGTATTAAATCGGTGTGCCCGACATTACGGGAGGCATCTGCTATAATTATTAGCGCGTCCCAATAATGTTTTAACTTTCTCTTTGGGGAAGGATCGTTAGAGTTTTGGAAGTGCCCAGTCATACTAAGATTTACTTAACATGGAGCATCTTGGAGCATGTTTATTTTCAACGGGGTAAGGGATCCGTAACTGCAATGCTACTTTTCCGAGACAGCTAAGCTGTTTGTTGCATGTTAGCTGGTTATGTGTTATGCTGAGAATGATGTTGCTATCATTTTTTTGTTCCAAGCCCTTCACTAGTACAGATTGCTATGTTAATGCCACTTTTATAGGCATGCTCAATTAGACGAGGGATGATTATCTCCCTGCAGCTTATTATCTTTGTAGGATTTTCACCCGATCTGTGTTTCTTTGGATGTGTGGGATATTATTATCTAGGAGCAGAGTTATAATCAGAAACATTGCTGTCCCATGACCCAAATAAGTGAGATTTCGGGGTACTTGAGCAAAAAAGACAATAGGTTAATAGAAATGTCTTACATTAAAGTCGGTGGCACCACTTATCAGAATTTAAAAGCATGGAGAAAATTCAACGTTAGGGACTGTTACCGTGATTGCAGGTTATAAAAGTAAGAAATAAACTGAGTGAGTAACAAAGACGTCATTATAGCAGAATTGCTGCCAAAATAGCTATTCCGTGCACAACTATTAAAGCTCATCAAGCACCTTAAGCACTAACAGGAGTCAGTGATAGAAACACTAACATTTGCACTATCCCTGTCTGGATCTAACTGCTAACAGGAGACTTCCTGAATGTCTCTATAACAAATCAGTCCTGAAAGGGACAGGTCTTCTTCTCCTTTGGCAGCAAAGTAGTCCCATTTTCTGGCTCTGTATCCCTGACTCTTAGTGAATATTGTAATATTTGATCGTGTCGCAGCCACTTCATTTGTTTTCTAAAAAAAACCAGATATCTTAATTGGAACCCTCTTAGGCTGGTATGAGGTGGGGGTATAGCTCTGTTTGGCATATTCCCAACCAATATAGGTTTTTCATTGCAACCTGACTCCTTTCTTATCTGATTCTGACTTGTTTGCCGGTGTGATGCTATCTCAGCATCTGCCATTGGTAGCTGATCTGAGGAGTGACCGTAGAGCATCTTTTCACTGCCCTAGTAAGCATGAAGGTATGTGCTGTACCAATTAGTGCTAGAGGTACTAGTTACCATGAAGGTTTGAATGGTCAGTTCTGTTTCTGAAGTAAAATCTCCATAAGTGTCCATGACTTGGTGAGTTGGAATGAAAGAGCACCACTTTTAAGATTCACATGTCAATACTGCCAGTGTTGATTCACTGCTCTTTAATGCCCTTTGGTGCCAGGGGGCAAAGCAATGCAGTTAGGGACCTATTTACTAAGTGGTGCAACCCACCGCAAGACGCCGTTCACACGCCGGAAGATACCTTATGGTCCATTCAGCTGAATGGGGTGTAAAGTGTCATCTGATGCTGAAAGGTGTCTTGGAATAGTACAACTTAGTAAAGATGACCTTAAATTGCTCTCTGGCAGCTAAGGGCAGCAGTGCCATCGGAGTTAAGGCAGCAGTGCTATCTATGCTGCTTTGTTAAATCTGTTGTTGACATACGTTAGATTATAGCAGAGCATTGCCAATCTCAGCAGGTCAGTACTGTACTATGATACACATTACTATAATACACAAGAGGTACTCATTGCCAAAATGTCATATTGCGTAGCACACAGAGTAGGCATCTGCCCCTACTAGGCCAAGTTTTGTCTCGAACTAGTCTTCTGCTCTGCCCCATCTCTCTCGCTTTTTAGAAACGGAGTTATATCTGTTGGCATTTTAAAGCAGGTATATTTATGACAATTGGGCTAAGGTATATTTTTCAGCATTATCGAAAGTGGGGGCTTCTTTCTGGCTCCCGTTTTTTTGCCCAAAGATTTTTGTTTTGTCCATGGGGAAACAATATGGCCACCTCACTACAGTTACCAATAGAAAAGTGCAATCTTGTGATGATGACGTCAACTTTCCTCTCAACCCAAAAGACTGCATTTTATAAATTTAATTAAATACATGGTAACAAATTAAAATCCTCAGTTCTCATTATCTCTAATAAATAAATAATTCATGCCAAAAATATTAATGAAACAACAAAAAACAGTTCCAGTTTGCGCCTTTGACTGTTTGTCGCTGTCCCCAGCAATTAAAAATGTAATAACAGATAGCTTATTGGTTATGTGACTATAGGAAATTGATAGGGGAACCATCTCATTAATCAGAAGTGTGTGCATCATTAGGTTAGGGCAGAATAATGGAACCGCTACTCCCATTAGATCTGGCTGATATTGGTCACGGAAAGACTGGTGTGCAGGATAGATGTTGTGTGTGGTAATGGTGTGTTAGCATGAAGTCTTTATGTATGGTTGTGGTTTACGGTGTATGACAGACTGCTCAGATGCTGTTGTAAACATTGTTAATCAATTGTTTTATGCATTCATCATTCGGAACCTTTCTTAGTTAAAGTGAAACTTGTCCTGCACATTCTACTGGATCCTGTTCTTTGGGATTATTTCAGATTTAAAATTGAGGGCTCACTTTGCTACATTTGAGAAACAGAGAAGAATCCTGTTGCCAGTTTCTTAAATCTACCTCATCAAATTTCCTAACCGTTTTGCTTTCTGAGGTCAAAGTGGCTTAAAAGTACCCCTACAGCACCTGTAAAAATTCTGCATTTATTTAATATTAAGCAAAAGCCATGATAGCCATATTTCAGAAATATTTAGACAATTATTACGCTTAAGAAGTACAAAGGGAGAGAGGCTTCCTATTTAAAGAGAATTGTATTTATTTTAAAATAAAATAAAGTGTAACTCTTAGCTTGTCAGTAAAAAAAAAAAAAGTACAGGCATACCCCGCATTAGCATACGCAATGGGACTGGAGCATGTATGTAAAGTGAAAATGTACTTAAAGTGAAGCACTACCTTTTTCCCACTTATCGATGCATGTACTGTACTGCAATAGTCATATACGTGCATAACTGATATAAATAACGCATTTGTAACAGGCTCTATAGTCTCCCCGCTTGCGCACAGCTTCGGTACAGGTAGGGAGCCGGTATTGCTGTTCAGGACGTGACGACAGGCGCATGCGTGAGCTGCCGTTTGCCTATTGGGCGATATGTACTTACTCGCGAGTGTACTTAAAGTGAGTGTCCTTAAACCGGGGTATGCCTGTAGTGGTCGTCTGAGATTATAAATAAAAAAAATAGTGGTTCTCCAGATCCCTTAGTAGCATCGCACTTCAATCACTGAAAGAAACTCAGTAACTTATTAAAATGATAAAGAAAAGTATTTTTAGTTGTATTTCTCCCGACTTCAGTATATCCAACTTTTCCCAGTTGAATTTCCGTTCCAAACACTACATGTAGTCTTACTTATACTGTCCTTAAATAATCCTTTTCCAATTGCCGTAAGTTTCCCTTCATCATGTTTATCACAAGCGTTCTAGTACTTTCTAGTACTATTGATATAAAATAGAGTTCCCGAGCTTCTTACAAAATGGTAGCATACAGTATGTGACTTAGCGTTCCATTTTTTTCCCAGTAATTACAACGTACCTGCAGATACAATTGCTGAATTCTTTTCTCATTTGCTTATATTCTGACTTTGTTTATTAGTCATCTAAGACCAAGACACCTGTCGAGTCGGTTTATACAAATGCAGTTTTTTTCATTTCCAGTCTCATTTATTTGCTACTTAAAGCAGCAATCTCCCTCCCCCCGACCCAAAAATAACATTCTGTAATATTTGACGGTGTGCTATTCCTTCCATTTTTCACAATGTTCATTTATTTATTTTTGCTGAGTTTTCACCGGTTTATTATTTTACGGACATTACTTGTTACCGTGGCAATCTCTGTTGTCTTAATGCATGTGAATGACAGGTGCCATTGTAATCTTGTACAGAGGCAAATTATCAATAACTAATATCTCCAGAATTGAACTACAGGGTATATAAAAAAAAAAGTGTATGGCATTGCTAAGAAGAGCAGAAAGGGGACTTTAAAAAGGAAGGAGACGTTGTTTTTTTTATGATGAGTAGAGCGAACTGGTGCTCTAACTGCCAATTGGTACTTACCACCTCTCTGATGTAGGACATTAAAAAAGAATGTTTGTGATCAGCCACCTCTCAAATTGTCCTGACAAATGTAGGGCTTCCTATGCCCCTCTTATGTATAATCTGCTTCAGAAGTGGATCGAATGCACTTTGCATTTGCCACCCTTACATTCTTTCTTTTTTTTTACTCTCCAGATCCCTGTATTTAATAAAATTAGGGTTGACACAATGAAGCGTTTAGATGTCTGTGAATAGCATACAGTTCACAATTAGGGTTGCCAGGGGTCTTACCCCAAAATACCGAACACAATGGTGAAAAGTACAAAGTGCTTGAGAAAAGTCATTGGGGTCTGTGGAGAGTGCACCCTCCCTAGAATCATCTCCCCGCGATCATCATCATCATAGTCCCCCTCATCATCATCAACTCATTTCCCACCTCATCATCATCATCACATTTCCCGCCATCAACATCATTATAGTCCCCCCCATCATCACCATAATCTCATTTCCCACTCCCATCATCTCCCCCCATATAATCATCATAGTCCCCCCTCATCATCTCATTTCCCACTCTCATCCTCATCATCATCTCCACCCATCATCATCATCCTCCCCCCATCATCATCTCATCTCCCCGTGTCATTTTTTAAGATTGCGCTGTCCAAAATGACAAACCGTTAGTGAGAGTTTATAAACTCTTCAGACATCTCTACACACATCATCAGGGATAGGGCCAAATAATGTCACATTTAAATGTGTAACCAAGGATAGTGGATGGGGTTAAATATTTAGGATAATGCATTGGTTTGCGCACACCAAGTTGCAGTTCCCACTGTTGATGTGGCTACGAGCAGGCCTATTTACTTGACCACTGATCCTTAAACCATTTGGGTAAGTGCACTGCTTCTTTAAAGGGCCATAGCACATGCTTTTTGTCTTCTCGAAGTCCTCCTTCCAGTCCCAGTTTCTACTAGTGAAATCAATAAGTTCAGTGCTCAATTATTTCAGAATATAGACAATGAACAAAATAGAAACAGTTAACATTACATTAGTCTGGAACAATGCACTTACAGTATTCTCTCTGGGATTGCTACGTTAATTACCGTTTTCTCTGTGCATCTCCCTTTGCACCCATTAGATTGTAAGCTCTTCTGAACACAACTCCCTTTTTCTGTTGTTTAAACCCGGTCATCTTACCATGGTATAGTAATTTTAAATTGTTTGCATGCTTGTTTAACATGGTGGACAGCTTGACTCTATATTAAAATACCACAATAACAATTAATATGTCCTTGAACTAAATTAAAATCCTCCTTCTATGTGGCCCCAATAGTAAACTTAGATGGGTAGGCAGGGAGGGGAAAGAAATTAAATGAATGATTGCATACAACCTGTGCCTTACGGACCATTATTTTTTGCATATGATATTATGTCAGGGTATTAAACAAAAGTGCAGTAGATTAACAAGTGACTAGAGCTCCAGGAATCAATTCTTTTTCAACTGAGGTGGCGTAATGGAAATCGACTTCTATGAATGAACTCTTGTTCCGAAGTTATGAGCAGTAGAGCTAATGCACTGCCATGAGTTCATCTTTATTATTGCGTTACACCTGAATCAATTGACAAAGTAGTTTTTTTCTTCTTCTTCCCTTTAAGCAAGGGATGGCACTTAATTGAATAAAAGTCAATGTAATTATATTAGCAGAAGTCATCACTAGTGCTGACAGAGGAAAAGGGACACTGCTCAACAGATCTCGCCTGAGCATTTCTGCCTGCCGTTTGGGCTGACAGAAATTGAAGACGGCTACATGATCTAATTAGATTGTAGATTTTTTTTTCCCACTGCTCCAAGTGAGAACAGAGTAAAAGGAGACATCCCTTCCCCAATGCAGCAGTTGCCGACTGCTGTGTTTTCACAAGCCGTCTTCAGGAAAGCTTGTGTCCATCTGGGAGTCTGTGCGTCCCTTACACAAGTGTTAATTTATTCCTCTCTCTGTTTCGCCGAATCTCTGGATCCCTCCCCCGCTCAAGTGTGGCTGACGTCTGTCTTTCAGAAACAACCTAAGAAACTTTAAGTGCAGAGCTTTAAGGGAGCAGTCCCACATACTCCAGGACCAGGTCATGTCTGTGGTTGATGCTTTTTTTTTTTACAAATAAATCCAGGGGTACATATGTTTAAATCTTAAAGAATTTAAATATAGGATTTTAAGGTGTCCCTGTTAATCAAGTGCTTCACTAGGTCTTATCATTCTTTATCCAAGCCTTTTCTTTATTTCTGTTGGCTATCCTCATCAATAGGAAATGTGTCTTCTTCTTAGTTAATGTCTTTCTTCTCCCTGACAATTAAAATAATAATTACATTTAGGATAGCACCTTTAATAGCCCACACTTTCATATGATATGTTTATCTCAAATTTGATTGTGGGAGTGATTGTGCTTTTAAGAGTTAACATAACATAATTGTAAATAACTCACCATAATTAATGGTGCCCTGTAGCCCCTGATAGGTGTAAGAAAAGGAGCTGTCTGAAGCTTGTTCGGCATATTTAATTGTATATATCGGGAAAACAAATAATTTCTTTTTGGTGTCTAGCTCTTTGCGACCTTTGTCAAGTCAATTCTTCCTGTAAAAAAAATGAGATTGTGAAATCAAAGGCATTCATTGTGTCTGTGAAAATCTATGTAGAATGTTGTGTGAGACAGTTCAACAATGTGAAAGGGATGTTAGATGTTGATCAAATTCTATTTTATCACCAACCTGATTGTAACCCCTCTACTTTTAGCTCTCAGACTTATGACTATAGCTGTCCCTGTCTATAGCTTACTGGGCCACACGTGGCCTACTGTCAGACAGCAGGAAGAACACAGATACAATATGGGTATAACTAGTTTACTATTCTAACTGACTGATACCTTCTGATCCTCAGTTGGGGATCACTACCCACAATACAAAGGTTAATATACAATCCCCAAATACTGCTGCACGGGTGTTAGTCAGTATCAGTGGTGTAGTACAGGGGGGCGCAAACTTTTTTCCCTGCGCCCCCCTGCCGGCTGTCCCCTCACTCCCGCGCCCCCCCCCCCAACCCCAACTTACCCTCGCACCGGCGTAATGACGTCACGTTGCCATAGCAACGTGACGTCACATGACCTCGCAGCGTCATTTTGACGCCGCGTTGCCATGGCGACGCCGGGAGGAAGCAGCCGGAGCCACGGGTAAGTATGGTTTACAGAGGCCCTGCAGCTCCCCCGGCACTTAATTTAAGTGCCTTCGGGAAGCGCGCGGGGCCTCTGTAAACCCCGCGCCCCCCGTCGGCAGTCTCGCGCCCCCCCTGGGGGTCGCGCCCCACAGATTGCGCACCGCTGGTGTAGTACACACCCAACCCTGGGTATGTTGGCTTGTGATTGTGAAGGCACCACGTGGGAGTTCGTTGAGTACTGAACCTTGTTGCAGGCCTGTTCTTCAAAACGGTGCTTTGGTACCACTGTGTCTTTATAGCCATTCAGGATCCCCTCCAGCTGCACGTGATCTCTTGCTCACGACTGGAACTGTAGCTTTCAGCTTCTGTTGCCACGTGCACGCATGCACTCTCTCTCCACATCTGGAACGAACCTGATAGCATTCAGGTTCGCGCAACTCTGAACCAACATGGCTACCTCCCCTTTTTAAAAGCTCCTCTCCCTCATAGTCCCTCCTCTTCTACAGCCATTACTATTGGCTGCTCTCATGTCCATCACAGTCACATGTCCAGAGCGCCTTGGAGAGCATCATGAAGGCGGAACTGTTGTTCCACACCATGGGCTTTTCCTACATCCTATTCTTGAGTGGAAAAAACCTCTGGCCTATAAGCCATCTGTGCTTTCAGCCGTTTATTTCAGTGTTCTGGAGCAGGACTGTCTCCAAAATTGAACATAGCCTGTAGGACATCACTTTGGCACTATACACGTAAGCCACCACTGTGCCTCTTCATATCCACACATCATGTGTGGTCTCATTTCATACTACTCCTAGTGTGTCCATTTTCCCCTTCTGTATGGACAGCATTCCAGCCTTTAATAGTAGCCCTCCCGGGTCCCTTCTATATTTTGCCATTGTCACTTTTCCAGTTATCCTCTGTACGCTATTGGGGGACACTTGCATAGGGTGGGGTCCTGCCCACGTTACCTTCCCCAAGGTCCCCTCACTCTGAGCCTTGTCTTTTCTCTCCATCCGCTGGTATGCCTTCAAACACAAGGAATGGATGGTCAATGTCCGGCCATAATTGTTTCCACAAATGGTCTGGCACCATTTTGCTGGTTGTCCAAAAATATTGGCATACGTGCCATTTATAGCCCCAGTCTCTTCCTGCTGCAGACTTTAGGGAATATGAAGGCCACCACCGTCAATGGTCCTTCTACTCCAGTTACTTTCTTGGGAAACTCAAGCTTCACCACTTCATACCCTAGATAAGGGTAGATGACGTCACTAAGGCTCCACACGACCAAGCCCTCCAGTAGTTGCAATGGCAACTGTTTTAGGTACCGATCGTACCAGGGCTTGAAAATTATGGATACTTGTGATCCACTATCCAAGAGGACGTTACATACTTGTCCCTCAATCTCTGCTTTTACTCACGCTGAGGGTCCCAATAGTCCCCGGGTGAAGTGGGAGGTAGAATAACCTCTTGCTGGTGCTGTCCTAACAAAGCCTTTCTGTACTCTGGGCCCAGTATGCTCCTTCCCTGGATCCCTAGGTTGTTTCCCAAGGAAGAATGAGAATGGAGGAACTGCTCTGACAATGACTGGCATAGTGTCCTCCGTCTCCACATCTATAGCAGAAATCCGGCCCTCTGGTTTTGGGATCTTGATTTTTCCACAGCTTCCTACCCCATCTGGGGGCTTGCTCTTTAGGGGGGGACCATCGTGCTTCTCCCCGGTGTCCCTCTTGACTATTCGCATTTGCCACTTCTCCCATTCGCATGACATTCATCAATTCCAGCACCTTCTGTGGGCTCACCTGCTTGGCATGTGTTCGGTCGGTCCTCACTTGGCCTATTATATGTCATAGCATGTGTCGGTCCTTCCTCGGTGGACCAGATGCCAGCTTCGCTATCTCCTGATCCCCAATAGCTAGCTGCTGCTACGGTCTTAACACACCATCCTGCGTTCGGGCAGAGCACCATCTGTTCTTCCTTATCCCATATATTTCTCGTAGTAGCTGTAGAAACTTTGGGATGGGAGACTCTTTATGTTCTCGGAGTCGCAAATAGTGGGTTATTACAACTCTGGATGGTACCCACTGATCAATTGTTCTACCCAGGCGCGATCCACCCGATATGGGGTGATACCCTTATTCTTCAATACCTTCAGTAACACAACCTTCAGTCTGCGCAAGAACTCAGCTAGTTTCTCACCTTTATGCTGGTACATTCCGCAGAATCTAAAATACAGTTACTCCCCACTTTCAATCGCGCCAAATATATTCTCTAACGTTCTCAAGTATTTCCTAGGGGTGCTAACCGTATTTCCTTCTCTAACAGCCCTTACTATGGCTAATGCAGGCCCCTTTAGGCTTTTCGCAATCCGGACCTTCTTGTCTTGGTCTGAGCCCCCCATTCCTGCACCATCTGCGTGGTTTGCTCAATCCAACTTTCAAAGTGTGTGCAGTAACAGTGCTAGGGCCCGCAACAGGTTTACATTCTACAGTGACACCCCACATCTCCTGGTCCCTCCCCGCAATGCTATCAGGCATATTGGTAGAGTCAATATCTTCCTCACACATACACGATACATATGCAGTTTTATTATGGTAACATAACATTTTTCCATGAATTCGGGCACGACCCCACGGGGTGTCTTCCCTGAGTACTCCATTAATACTTGCATCCTCGGTTGTATCTGGGACTGGAAGCAATTGCCTTATCAGAGCCAAGGCTGTACCGTGTGCACCAATCACTTAAAATGGCCATGCTCATGGTGAGGTAGGACAAAATGGTGGCAGAAGCACTATGAAGCGACCTCGAATGTAACCCCTCTACTTTTAGCTCTTAAACTTACGACTATAGCTGAGGCTGGGGCCTGAGTCCCTGTCTATAGCTTACTGGACCACACGTAGCCTACAGTCAGACGGCAAGAAGAACACAGACACAGTATGGATGTTATAACTACTTTACTATTCTAACTGACTCTGATACTTCGTGATCCTCAGATGGGGATCACTAACCACAATACACAGGTTAATATATAATCCCCAAATAATGTGGTGGTGGTGTATGTCAGTGTCAGTGGTGTAGTAGCACCCAATCTTGGGTATGTTCGCTTGTGATCTTGACGGCACACTGTGCGAGTTCGTTGAGTACTAAACCTGTTGCAGGCCTATTCTTCGAAAAGAGTGCTTTGGTACAACGGTGTCTTTTATAGCCTTTGTGGATCCCCTCCTGCGACGCTTTCTCACGACTGGAACTGTAGCTCTCAGCTCCTGTAGCCACATGCACACGTGCACTCTCTCTCGACACCTTAAGGGAACCTGGTAGTACTCAGGTCTGCGTAACTCGTAACCAACAGGGCTGCCTCCCTTTTTAAAGGCTCCTCTTCCTCATAGTCCCTCCTCTTCCACAGCCATTACTATTGGCAGCTCTCAAGTCTATCACAGTCACATGTCCAGAGCACCTTGGAGAGGAACCTGCTAGGGGGCAGTGTGAAAGCGTGTGAGCTCATCACACAGGGGGTTGGTTACATGATGAAGGGTCATAAGCTCCTAAAGCTTTTTCTGCAATGTACTTAGTTAAGCAACGTATTTACTACTACTATTTAACGTGAGTCGGTCTTGAATACTTCACTTCATCTGGTATGATGTTAAGAATTCTCACACCCCCGATTTCGCCTGGGAGTAAGACATAAGAAATGTCCACAATTTGTCACCAGCATGACTTTTTTCTGGTGCAAATATTAAATGCTAGCATTTATAATTCTATAATAGCCATTACTAAGCGAGCTGCACTCCAGAAAGCCATAGTAAGTGGAGTAGTTTGATTTCTGTACATATAAGAACACCAAACAAAGTTATACAGTTGTTAACAAGGTGCGGAGATTATTAAAGTTTACTGAAAGAAGATCGAGTGGCATTTTGGTTCTCTGTGTATTCTAATGTATATTCTATGGTCTAAAACTTCACACAAGACCAAATTGTACATTTACATTCTTGCCACAAAGAGAATATTATTTTTGTATTTCTGGCAAGTGTTTGCCTATTTGGTTTGCAGCGCTGCTTCAGGTTTAAAGGCAGACTATTCCTATCAGGCATCTAAGAGATTCCTGTAGATACTGTAGAAATAAACACCTTACGGGCAGATTCACCAAGCGCTGGTATGTGTTTGTGCACCAGATTCGGCGTTAACTCCACTTTGACTTGCACAGGACATAACGCCGGATGTTTGCACTAACCCGTACCAACGCCTGATGAACCTGCCCGTTAGTGCTTTCCTAGAGTGAAGAAAAGGGTTATACCCACCATGTGTACACCCTTTATGTAACACTAGTCAGGTTATCATTAAATAATAATCCACTTCCAAGTTCAATTAGTCTTATATCCCTATACTGCTGTAGGCCCAGCAATCCTTTGCATTATTATCCCTATGAGCAGGTTCAGGGTTAAATAAACATTTGATGGTTACCAAAGCCCTGATCATCTCAGCTGTTCACAGTGCCTCTAATGATGAAGAAGTGCTAGGTTTGGTATCACAGACCATATTTAAATGGCATTAAGAAGATTCAGTGCTAAACAAGTCTTGGCATTTAAATGATACCAAGAGTACACAGCAGTTTCAATGCCCCCTTTTTTCGCTTTTTTCCCCCGTTTCTGCGTTTCTGCAATGATCCCCACGAAAGCTTATTCTGATACCAGCTCCTGTACCCACCCGTGAAGTACTCTTACTTTAGTAATATTTACATTTTTTGGGGTTGTTATTCATTGATTTCATGTTGTATAGTCCAAAACTGAATCGACTACAATTGAAGCCAAAGTATTATTTTTTGTGTTGCATGTTTAACTATTTTGCATGTGCTTATTGCATGGATATTTTTGCATGTGATTGGATATTATGGACAACTTAAATTGGTGGTTACTGTATATTTCTAAACATAATAAAGAACTATTTACCTTGCGATTGCCTTATCTGATGGTTAATGTCTTGGTAAATTCCCTACACATGACAAATGTTCTACATCTACAGTACATCCAGTCTTAAAGATCAATGTAAACACAATGACAGATTTCTCCTCACATAGCTCACATTTTTTGTATAACAATACATGGTAGAAACATGCAATCACAATGAATGCATTGCATTTTTACATCTGTAGCACATGGTGATAATGTAAAGTGACAAAAGCCATACTGGTCTCATATATTGGCCCTTAACTTAAGAAGCTGCCTGTGCCTTTTCCAGAAGATCAATTGCCATTCTCCAGCTCATTCTCAACCTGGGCTTACGCTATCCATATTAAGTGCCCAGGAGAAAAAGTAGCAACAGAACAAGTTGGAGCACATAGGTCCAAATTTCCTTAGAAACAATATTTTGTAGGGTATATGGGATAATACTATGATTTTTAAAGACACATAACATAAATGATTACATTATTTTAGCCAGAAAAGGTATTACTTCTACTACAGGTTTAGATTATTTACAAATACGGAAACAAATATATACTATGTTATTATCATAAGGAAAAATTAGCAAGCTAATAACTGCATGTATTTGTAATGTCATATTTTTTTGTTTTTGATTTTTGTCTTTTTTCCCCCCCCGTTTTGTCCTTTCCACTTGCAGACACAGTGCCAACATTAACCTCCACCGCAAACTGTTGACCAAAGAACTGGACGAGATGGGGCTGGACTCCTCTCAACCCACCCTCCGTGATGAGTTCTTGGCAAAGATCTATGGCGGGCAACACCCCTTGGGGCTGGATGTTAGAGAAGATACCACCTCGCCAGCCGGCACGGAGGATTCCCATGTCAATGGCTATGGACGGAGCCTAGCAGATGACTACATGGTCCTAGACTTGAGCACAACTTCCAGCGTCCAGTCCAGCGGCAGCATCCATTCCTCCAGGGAGTCAGACGCTGGCAGTGACGAGGGCATCCTCCTGGATGACATTGACGGAGCCAGTGACAGTGGGGAGTCCTCTCACAAAGTCGAAGCTCCTACCCCTGCCATGGGTACAGGAAGTGATGTAATGGAATCCTCCTTATACAACAGCCTTGCCATGAGCAATGGTGGGATAATGTGCAACATTTGCCACAAAATGTACAGCAACAAGGGGACCCTGCGGGTCCATTACAAGACAGTGCACTTGCGGGAGATGCATAAGTGCAAAGTATTCGGGTGCAATATGATGTTCTCCTCCGTACGCAGCCGAAATCGGCACAGTCAAAACCCTAACCTCCATAAAAACATTCCTTTCACTTCTGTGGAATAGCTTCCAAATGGACACAGCCAACGCCAGTTCTCGCAGATGACACACCTGAACTGCTCCATATTTATATATATATATATATACGTACATATAAATAAATGTATATGTATGTTATATATATCTATATCTATAAATCTAAATATATATTCTTTTTTAACTAAAAGAAAAAAAAAACTACAAAACACTAGGTGCTTTTTTATTTTCACTTAGGGATGAAACTGCCCTCAAGAAGACTAAAGAAAAAAACAATACACAAGAAACTTGCAGTCACTTAACCCAGTTTTGTTACGGAATGAAGTCCTTGGTTATCTCCAAAGATAGTGTCTTAATATACCAGTGACTGTTGCCTGCAAAAGAAAAATACAAAACAAAAACCGAACAAATTAAAAAAACACAAGTTCCAAAAAAACACACCTTTCTTCTATTTGTCTATTTTGTGTATTTTGGGGGAAGACTTAATTAAGCATGGCAGATTCACCTGTAAATATGGAGCCCCGAGGGGCGGACAATGTTAAACAGTTGTATCGATAGTTGTGGACTCTCTTGGTTCCTTGGTGCAGTTGCATTCAGCCGTATGCAGGAAAATAGGTCGCTGGCTAGCTCTGCTCATTTATTTTAGCTTCAATGCACATTTTACAACACAGACACCGAAACACGACCATGTTTAACTACCTGCTATATGTAGAGTTACCCTGGTGTTGCATGCTTACAGCACTAACAATGAATTGATATTTTTCTTTTTGTCTTTTGTACTATTTACATAAAAGCAGTCATGCACTTTCCCCTCCCCCCCCCCCTACACTACAAAGGGATGTGTAATATCCTTTTTTAACCCTTCAGTGCCGAAAGACGCATACGGCGAGGCATTGCAATGCCACCTTAGGTACTGAAGTGGCGAATTAATGCCATTCTCTTGAAATGCTTCGGCAAAAAGAGGGCTGGTCAGTGAAGGGCATGGTTGCCAAATTAAAAAAGTATTAATAGAGTGTTGCAAATTATAAAGAAAAGTAGAACTGCCAACTTTGCACAAGTCACTAAATGTCATAAAACCTGTATACAACCCTTCCATTAAGCTGCACGTCATAGTTTATGGGCCACCAGAAAAAAAAAAAGCTAGACTGAAATGTTACAGAATTATAAAAATGCTATAAAAAAATGGAAAAAAAATTACCAAATATTTTTTGGACTCCTAAAGGACGTTCAAATCATTAATGCACAACACTAAAGAGAATCAAATTATTTCGTTAAGCAGTTAGTTTGGCTCTGTACGGAACAATAACAGAATTTCTTACTAGCCACAGTACTGGATAACGTACATAAATCCAATTTGATGTTTTTTGTGGCTTTTTTTTTTTTGTATCTGTGGCCAACTCGCTTAGGAAGTCCTTAATTATAATTTGTATTTTGTAAAGTGCAGTGTTAAATGGGATAATACATCCACTAGCGTTTCCATGTGGCCCAAGGTCTCCAGAATAGTTCCATCCTACTGTACTCAGCCTACTTTTTTAAATCAAATCTGGAAGGTTGAAGCCCTAAACTGATTCAAACTGTTCTTTAAAAGCGGAACTTGACATGGTTTGAACTGGAGTGTAGTGGGTTCCTCCCATGTAGGACCGCGCTGCTTCTATGCCAAGGTACCCCCTGGTGTGTGAGATGTTTAAGCTTTGATGCCTGTCACTCCCAGGGAATTCCTGATAAACGTTAACAATGACAGAAAGAAAGTTGCTGCTGAACCTCCCAGAAAGGGTGATGGTTAAGTCCATTATTGCAGAAACCTATTGGGTGGTCATCTTGAAAAAGTACAAATGCCCTCCTCTTGACCAGTGAGTGTGCTGTGAAATGTATGGATTAGTTGACTCCAAAAAGAAGGGAACGTCAACTGGCAAATTGCTGCTTATACTATTTCAGCAAAAATAAGATATACATCCCTTGTCTGTAAATGTATAAGCTGCAGGCAGTCCTGACAGTAAACAATTTCAATATTATATCCCAAATTGACTAACCTGTACCTGTTTGTGTAAACTAAGCCCAGGTGGCTTACCCAACCTCTCCAGATTGAAGGCTCATCTTAAGTTGGTCCCGTAGCCTTTACATTACCAGAAACAGGCTGACATGGTTTTGACGCTCTTGACCTCCCTATTGGGAATGGAGAATCGTAAAACCAAGATCAGCCGATTCTGTTCTTAGTATTTGGGTGGTCAGCCAAGCCATGTGACCCCACTGCACAGAGTCACTGGTCCCTACATGAGGAATGCCAAGAGGAGAAGCACTTACAAGAGCTGAGAAACACGGGCTTGACCTCAAAAGATAAACATTCCTGTTGCAGTGGAAAATTAGGAAAGGAATATAGTGAGATAAATGTTTCTTGTTTTCCTGAGGGATTTTACAGAGTACCGCGCTTAGAAAATTAGTAAAAAGCGCACGGCACTTTTTCTTAAAACCTTTATGTGTTTCCGGTGTTTACGCATTTCGCCTGGGCTGGTAAACCACACAGGCAGCTAATGTTACCACAAACTGTACTAGCAGAAGGATATTTACTTAAGTTCAGAATTCAGCCAAAATTGTAGATTTGTATCTGTGTTGTAGCCTCTGTTTCTCTATTTTCCAAGGAATACTTCCATAAACAATATGAACTCGCAGAGATTTTAGTGTATCTCCTGTATCTGAAATTCTGAGGCTCGGAAGACCATGTTTTAAAGTTCAGCCATCAGTTTGTTATAATTATCCATGCCTTTGTTTTTAATGTTCACAGCAAATGTTGTCTCGTGTTTGCCAAAGGAATTGATTATATGCATCTATTTTTTTTTCTTCAATGTTTGATTTATTGTACATGGCACTCGTTATGGATTCCAAACATATGCATTGCTAGCAGACAAGACAGTATTTACATTTACACTGATTGCTGAAACCTTTACTTTTGTTAGCAAAGAACTGTTCAAAAATGCCCAAAAGGAATGACCGTTTATGTTTCCTCCTGGGTCTACAGTGATTAAAGACTGAAAATACTTGTGAAACCAGTAAAAGACTTTTTTTTTTAATTATTATTATTTAACGTTACAAATGTCCAACACTAATGTTTACTGAGAAAAGCTGAGGAATTTTTTGATGACCATTTTTTGGGAAATGTCACCGAGTTTTAAGTACTACTCTCAATTAAATTGAATAGCATTCAGCTTAGTTTTTATACCGTTCATGTATACTGTATGTGTTTGTTAAAATTGCAACCGGATTAAGTAAAGTGTACTCTTCTTACTGAGACTGTATGTGTATTAGTGATAACATTCCATTACAGAGCCCTAACCTTCAAAAGCCCACAGGGGGAACATTACATTTCAAAGACACTACGACCAGTTTTCTCAAAGACACAGTTTTCACTGTATGATACAAACATGTTTTTATTAATAAAAGACAAAAAAGTTGGTGACTTTAAATACATCGATATTTCACTTGCAAATACGATACAGATTCATATGCATTCATTGGCTACTGAAATGGTGCATTAACTCTCACTGCTGATGAAAAAAATGACAAGTGCAAATTTATACGGGATATCTATCTCGTTACTGGCTGCGGAATTGATGCACTTTTGATGTACAGTTAACGGCAGCAAAATTAGATTTTGAGAAAAAGATATTAATTAGATTTGCCAATAAATGTCATACTGTTGTTTTGTACCAGATTTAGTTTGGCGTGCATCAGATATCCAAGTTTTAGCGTCACGGACGCTTGCTGCATTTCCTCTCACAAAAACATGCAACAATATACAAATATTAGCTTGTGGGCGTTAGGGCGATACCAGGATTATGGCTGTGGGTGTCCTTTTAAAGTCTTGACATTATTTAATGCTCAATTGTTAGTTGTACTCTTACATGTATAACCTTTTAATACAGATTTAACATCCAGTAGCCTAGCAATACCAGGAACACAGAAATGATCAGCAGGACCACAGCCCACCAGTCTGTCCGCTTTCTGATCTCCTTGGATCCCTGGCTTTTTCTATAATGATGATACCCAGGTAGTTTTCAATTATTGTAATAGCCACCGCTGCATCTCCCGGGAGGCAGTTCCATGAATCCACCACTCTTTCAGTGAAAAAGTAGTTCCTCCCATTTCCACCCACCATTTGTGTAACACGTGTCAAAGGCACTCAGACCACAGCACTCCAACATGTTCTACTTACAAGTGGGATTTTATTCTTTGACGAAAATGGCGCAGTTTCTCACCAGTTTGGGCTCAGTTTTGCAGTTGGAGACTTCAATAAATGACGCTCATTGACAATTAGGCACCATCTGCATGATGTTTTACAGGATCTCCTGCAGTTTCAATAAGATTAATATCACAAACTGTTTCTTAAAACCGCATTTTGAAACATCTATGCAATCCAAAAAAGTTCCCAGGTTCAAATACCAGCAATATTAACTCAGCAAAAACCTCCGAGGTGGGTGAGATAACCTGTTGTAACTGGGTACTCGGATAAAACGTGAAGCCTTCTGTATAAAACGTTTAACAATTAACACATTTTTTTTTGTAGCTTATACCTGTACTTGAATCCTTTTTTTTTTACCAGAAGCATAATGAAATGTAATGTGTAATAATGAATCAATTGCACCTTACTTCATCTTTTCTCCATAATCCAAAAATAGGAGTTATCCGGCAGAACTGAACCAAGTTATTTTTTAATCTGAGGACCCCCAGCTCCCCTAGAAATGAACCTTTTTAGTGGCCATTAGAATTAAAGAACAAAAGAAGATGGACTTTGTGGTCATCCAATAGAAAGCTGCAATGTCGCATGCTGATGATGTTGCGACTCTATTGGCCCACTGGAGAGAGGCGACCGGTTTGATTCACTGAAAAGGAATTTAAAAATTGCACATTATAAAGGAAGATTTTTCGGGAACCTAGGTGTCCCGGATTTGAGAATAGGGCAGCTGCAGAGGCTCCACCGGTTTGCAATTATGAATAAACGTAAAAAAAAAATTAAAAGTGAGCAAGGGGAGACTGCACCTTTAAAAAAAAAACACACACAAAAAAAAACATGTTTAATGACTAATTCATTCCAGGGAATGCATTAAAAAAGATACTTTATACAAGGCACACGTTCTCTTCATTTTAGAATATAAAATGTTTAGTGCCAATAAAAAGTCAATGGGTTCACATGAGCGTTTCAGAGTAAAGGACAGCTGCGCCGTGTCACTTCCCTGTTTTGTTATGGTAACATCAGCATGCACTGACTGTAGTTGCCATTTAAGATAAGGTACTGTACAGCTTGTCCTGCTGTGGCAGGCAGCGGCTTCTCATGTGGGCACGATGGAATTTTTCTCATGCCCAAGACTGATTTCCAGACAATGCAGTAGGCTCGATGATACAGGCTCCTCAGCTCTGAACTTATATTATCTATAAAGGAGACTGTGCGAAGTACAAGGGTGCTCAACTGTGTAGGGTCTTTTTGCAAACTTTTATTTGAAAGAATAACTGCAGTAAAAATAGGCACTGAACTACTTCCTGTTAAGACCACTATGGTACCCTACTGGCTAACTCTCCCTATTAATTCATTAATAATTTGCACACCAAAATATACACCCTTTATCTCTCAAATAAAATCTCTAAACCAGAGGCAAGTCAGTGGAAGATGAAGAGATCTCCATTCCCCTAACACATTTCTCTGAAAAGATTTTTCATGTGTTGGCCAGCATGCTTCAAATGCATAGTACAATTGCTGTATATGCAGCACCTTGTGTCCTGGCAGTAGTCCTGTTGTTCCTAGCAGCCATTTTCCTCTATCCCAGTTTGCTGCAGCTCCGGACACCTACAAGACAAGGTAACAATTATTTTTGCTAATGAAGGACATCCAGGGATTCTCTATGAATTATTTAAATCAAAAATCAAAATAAGTAGATACAATTTAACTTTACAGACCTTTTCATTTTTACAACAGGAAACATATTTTAAAAGGGGTAAAAAATGTGCATGTAGATGTGTTGAATCATGCTGTACAGAATTGAAGGTGGAGATTAATTGCAGAAAACATGACAATGCTTATCTGTAGTCCTGTATGTAGTATATTGAGTTTGCATTTACCACATGGAAAAGCTTTCCCCTAACACATACACAAAAAAAGTAATACTGACTTTTTCCAAATAACTGCAACATTAAATAGCAAAATTACAAGTTTTGGATTGAATGATATATATATTTAGCAGGAAAACATACATACATACAATATATATATATATATATATATATATATATATATATATATATATATTTATTTACTATTTGTTGTGTGCTTTGTTAGCCTTAATTATAATAATGGGAGTTTGAAAATGTGTTATAAACTAATGTGTGGCATCAACACACCATTTCATACAACCTATGTCACGTATCTACTTTGATATATGTGAGAAAGTAAGTAAAGATGCATGATCCAGTGCTGGTTTGCTATGTGATTTAATTCTCAACTTTCTGGAATAAATTGGTGAAGTATGGACAAGAAGCAAAAAGGTACCCAATGTGAGTGGTCACTTGCATGTTATTGCTCAGAATCCCTGGCTGCAGTGGAAGCACTGTATGCTAGGACAGGGGCGCGCATTTTTTTTTTTGGCTGCGCCCCCTCCTTACCGCGCGTCAAATGACACCATGGGGTCACGTAACGTCACTCATTTGACACGTGTCACGTCACATGAGCCACATTGCCATGGACACCAGTGACCCCGGCAGAGTCCAGGTTAGTTTTAGAGTTGCAGAGGCCTCACACGATCCCCCGGCATTTCATTTAAATGTCTCGGAGAAGAGCGCGGCGCCTCTGCAACCGCCCGTGCCCCCCCTCCCCCAGACAAATCCAGCGCCCGCCACTTTGCGCACCGCTGTGCTAGGAGATAATGGGCAAAAGCAGGGCTGCAGACCTGTCTGAGACATGCAAATGAAACAATTAACCCCAACCTAAGAGAACATACATTGGTCTGTAGAGCTGGTTGATTAGGGATTTCTGGGGGTTACAATGCAGTCTTGTTTGCTACTTGCACCCAGTTATAAATAAATAGGGTAATCGCACATAAAGCAAACATTTGGCTGTTTTGGTTTCCTCCGAAATGTATAATCCTTTTATTTTCAGTTGGGGAGTGCTTGCCAATCCCGTTTTTAACATGAGCTTTTTGGGCCACAGTTTAATGGTCTGTAAAAATATGGAGGGAGGAGATAACGGAAATGAAGCCCTCCCCTATGTCTTAACCAATCACGAACAAACTAATTAAAAAAAAATACAGCCAAATACTTAACACTTTGTGTCCAATATTTCACGTAAACATGCCACTGCCATTGGTCCATTTTGATTCTAGTAGGGATTGCAGCTTTAGGTGACAAATGCATTGAAGACTAGGTACATTTTATGCTAAAAATCTTCTACTGGTATTTGAGCTCCAGCCCAATAGTTTGATTTTTTTTAAGGTACCATAGCTGTGCTTTCCTGATTGTCTTGTACTGTCACAATGCTACCTTTTGCCAAAAAGTGGCTGGGTGGTTGGGTAGCAGTGCAGCCATCAAACCGCAAATATTAGATTGCATTCATCATACTTCCTTGTCAATTCTGGAGACCTCTCCTAGCAAAATAAATGTTTTATATAAGATAACCTGTAAAAGGCCTAGCCCTGCAACAGATGGGCAATTACACTGTGAATAAATATAAAAATAGCTGGAGATGAGCCGCGAGGACCTTCAGTTCAATTTCACCTCGGAATTTTCTAATAACTTCATGTCACTTTATTACCATCCAGTAATGTAAAAGCTGCCAACAGGACTGTCACGCTAACAGCCGACAACACCCGCTTGCTCAGCCCCAGCTCTCTGTCTGATTATTGCACTGGCCCTGATGGAATACAAACTAATAGTGTGCTTTCAGAATCTGTGCAGCAACATCAAACATAAAATGATGTGTAATTGCCTGTTTATCCCCAGTGCAGGAGACGACTGGGCAGCAGATGTAGACGTTCTCTGACTTGTACACTTATACACTTACAAATACACTTATTTAATTTCACTGAGAGTGTGTGTATACATAGAAGTGTTACCTATGCCCCACGATGAGCAATACTGAATCAACAATATAAATGTTTTAATGTTAGTATATGTGTGTGTGTGTGTGTGTGTGTGTGTGTGTGTGTGTGTGTGTGTGTGTGTGTGTGTGTGTGTGTGTGTGTGTGTGTGTGTGTGTGTGTGTGTGTGTGTGTGTGTGTGTGTGTGTATATCTGTCTATGGATAGAATGTATATTGATATATATATATATATATATAGTGTTCGACAAATCACCCAAAAATCTACTCGCCCAACCAAAAAATCTACTCGCCACCTAGTCCTGCCCCCAACCCCGCTTTAAAATAAAATACATTTAATAAATTCCTAGTCAGAACATTCGTTTTTGACATAAATGAATTTATTGTATTACATTATTCTACAATTAGTCCTTTTTACGTGTGTGTGTGTGTGTAAATGTCGGATTTAGAAATAAAAGCCAGGTGTGAATGACTAGTTTCCTGAACCCCTTAACCAGTGTCTGGACGTCCCCGCTTCACAATATCTAAAGCAGCAATCCCGCCTGGGATCTTACCTGATCCGCAGTCCCTCAATGTCCAGGTACCTCATTCCCGCAATGTTATACATTGGAGGGGATGTGTTCCCTACCTGTCTTCTGGGTTAGGGGGGGTTCCGATGTCTTCCGTGTGAAGCTTGATTCAGAGCTGGAATAAAGCAGTATAGGTTATTTCGGTGTAGTATAGGGCAGTTAAGATATATAGGGTAAATAAGAGATCCAGAGTGTGAGAGAGAGAGACAGAGAGAGAGAGGAGAGAGAGGGAGGGGGAGAGAGACACACACAGAGAGAGAGACACACACACACACAGAGAGAGAGAGAGAGAGAGAGAGAGAGACACACAGAGAGAGAGATATGAGAGAAAGAGAGAGATATGAGACATAGAGAAAGAGAGATACACAGAGAAAGAGACACACAGAGAAAGAGAGACACAGAGAAAGAGACACACACAGAAAGAGAGGCACACACAGAAAGAGAGACACAGAGAGATAGAGAGACAAAGACAGAGAGAGTGCGGCAGAGAGAGTGCGGCAGAGAAAGGGCGGCAGAGAAAGGGCGGCGGCGACGGAAAGGGCGAGGGCGACAGGGAAAGGGCGAGGGCGACGGAGAGGGCGACAGGGAAAGGGTGAGGGCGACACAGGGAGAGGGTGACACGGAGAGGGTGACACACACTCACAGACACACACTCACAGACACATACACTCACAGACACATACACTAACAGACACACACTCACAGACACACACACTCACAGACACACACATACACTCAGACACACACAAACACTCACAGACACACACACTCACAGACACACACAAACACTCACAGACACACACACTCACACAAACACACAGACACAAACACACAGACACATACACTCACAGACACATACACTCACAGACACATACACTCACAGACACAAACACTCACAGACACAAACACTCAGACACATACACTCACAGACACACACTCACAGACACATACTCACAGACACATACACTCACACACACACACACACACACACTCAGACATACACTCACAGACACATACACTCACAGACACATACACTCATACAGGCAGACACACTCACACACACTCACTCACACACACAGACACACACACACACACACACTACAAAAAATGGAGCCGGGAGTCCCACTCACCAGAGGTATGTCGGTATCTTGGGCCTGGGGTGCGACATCGAGGTCTGGGGGTGACATTGGGGGGCCTGCGGGGGACATTGGGGGGCCTGCGGGGGACATTGGGGGGCCTGCGGGGGAAATCGGGGGTATGTGAGGGCCTGCGGGGAACATCGGGCGACATTGGGGGGCCTGCGGAGGAACTGGAGTGCACGTGGGGGCCTGCGGGGGACATCGGGCGACATTGGGGGGCCTGCGGAGGAACTGGAGTGCACGTGGGGGCCTGCGGGGGACATCGGGAGACATTTGGGGGCCTGCGGGGAACATCGGGCGACATTGGGGGGCTTGCGGGGGAAATCGGGGGTATGTGGGGGCCTGCGGGGAACATCGGGTGACATTGGGGGGCCTGCGGGGGACATCGGGGGGCCTGCGGGGGAAATGGAGTGCACGTGGGGGCCTGAGGGGGGCATGTGGGGGAAATTGACATCCGCACGGCCACACCAACTCCACGATGGGAAACGTGGCCGGACGGTGACGCGCTGGATCCAGCAGCGAACTTTGCTTGCGCATGCGCACGCGCACTACCCGTGTGCATACAGAGCTGTCAGCCTGCAGCATTAACCTGCCCGCGCGGGATCCAAAGGAGCGTGGGACGGAGGGGAAGCGCTTCCCTTGCTCCTCCCGCCCCTGGCAGAGGGCAGAGGCTGAGGGGGAGAGAGAGGCTGACCCAGAGCTGGCAGAGGGAGGGGGGAGAGAGAGGCTGACCCAGAGCTGCCAGCCGGCCCTCTTCCCCCATCAGAAAAAAAAATTGAACATTTTGGCGCGAGCAGGGGAATTAATAGAGCCGCAGCAACGGCTCGCCAGCGGCCTAAATCCACCCGCCGCGGGCGAGTAGTTATAATGAATTGTCGAACACTATATATATATATATATATATATATATATATATATATATATATATATATATATATATATATATATATATCACACACATATATATACATATTTATTTGATTTGTTATTTTACAGCTGTAGTTCAGTCTTTTTTTTTTTTTTTATTTATTTTTTTACTTCAATAGTTTCATATGTGCAATCTCTAATTACCTAAAGAACTGTATAGCTGCAGATCAATTCGTTCTCCATGTATTGATAGGCGAAATTTGGTGACATAATTAGTGAAGGGATCTGTTTTTCTTCTTCTGTCTCTCAGTGGAAGCTCATGAATATTCATGAGCACTCCTGCACTGAGATGTGCAAGAGGGAGGGCGGGGCTGACAAAGAGGTGTGCCAGGGCTTGTGACAGGACATGAAGGGGCAGCGCCTTAGCAAATGGCTGTTAAAATAGAATACAAGAAAATTGGTCTTTCAAAGTTGTTTTTTTAAAAACAGAAAATGCTAAAAGTATTTTTTCTTACTACAGAACTGATTTATTAAAAAAAAACACACATGCAGGATATTGACTGAACTGCAGCTTTAAGCCATGTAATGCAATAAATACCGTACCCTGGATCTTGCTCATGAATGGACTTAATAGCACTTAAATACAGTACTGTAGTATGTTAAACATGAGAGAGAGTGAAACTCCCCGCCTATATATCATATTCGCCTATTTAAAAAAAAATGTGTTACATAATGAAAGATATGTTTAATAGCATCCCAAATGTAGTCTCTAAATGTATGCTAAAACACACATATACAACTGGGAAAACGCAGATGTATTGCGACTTTGTAACTGAGAGTGGTCATTGTTTCTTTAATTCCTTACCTGCAAAGCAATGGGCTTCAGGCCCCTTCAGAACTGAAATGGTTAAGAACAGAACAACTGGCAGTGGAATATCACATCCATAACCTCTCTCTTCATGTAGAGTGTTTTAGAGAACACAGTCGCTCACCATCATGCCGTAAGTACACTTTTTCTTGTGTTAAGGTAGGGGTGGGCAACTCCAGTTCTCAAGGGCCACCAACAGGTCAAAGACTAAGCCACTGATTGAGCTACCTGTGCTGAAGCAGGAGATATCGTTAAAACCTGACCTGTTTGTGGCCCTTGAGAACTGAAGTTGCCCACCCCTGAATTAAGGTCTCCAGAGAGAAAGCCACATTAATTTCAAAGTCCTGATAATCACAGCCGAGTTACCAAAAAAACCCACATTATTTTAACTAATATCAATTTGTTATACGAGTCCCAGCAAAAAATGTGTTCACATCTATAATTGACTTAAACAGATAATGAATCGATGTATAATGTGAAAGGTTGGGGGAAGGATAGTAAAAGAAATATGTGCAATTCATTTTTTGTTCTTATATTTAAAGGTGCTGTTCTCCCTAACTCCTTTATTTCTCCTCTTCCCCCTCACACCCCATTTTTTTTTTTTACATGGATGGGAAGCAGAAGGTCTCTAGAGCTGAGCCCCAGGGACAGCTCAAGTTCCTTAGATTCAACAGAAGATAGCACTGGTACCGGGCGATATCCCCCATCACGGTGACCAATAGGAAGCGTCAACGTCATCCATTGCTGCTTCCTATTGGCCTGCATCATGCCAGCAATTTAAATACAAGGCAGTACAAAAAACGACTTTTCTCGGTTAGTATCTCAAGAACTAGAGGGTCCCTCGGAGCTGAAATAAATGTGGTTCAACTCCAGGGACCCACTGCTTCCCATCCATGTGAAAATAAAAAATGGGGGCCAGAGAGGGAACGGCTCCTTTTGGTAATTTTATGTTTGGTCTCTTTTGCATCAGTCTATATAGCTTCAGTTTTCCTTTCATTATCAGAATTGTGGCATTGGAAGTGGTTAGAAGAAGAAACTCATATCCTCCAGTTGTACCTATTTAGCAAGTACTATTCCCGTGTTTTATGTCCTAAGCCTGTTAAATTCAGCTGCACCTATTCCTGTCCGTGTCTGAATCTTCAGCTAATTAAAGCAGTGGGGATATTGATAACTTATCTGCTAATCATCATCTGGGTAAGGGTATTTATTTAACACTTGTACAGTATTGTGTGTGTTTTTATAAGTATATAGAAATATATCCATCATACACATTTTATTGGTAATCTGATCTTTGCATTTTGTAAGTGTTATTGTCCTGACTTCAGAGACTGGAAGCTCCTCTATCCCAAATTGAAACTAAATAGTAGTAAATAAAGTGAACCTATTTTTATGTGCCAAATGTTGAAAGGTCTGGAAACATGAGTAGTTAGGGGCGCGTTACAGTACAATATGCATAATACAGCTCAACACCGTTATAGCGCGATCCGCTTATAACGCGGTCTGAGTTTAAAACCTTTTTTTTTTGGCAAACTTTAAACACACACACACGTCTCTTCCAGACAGTGAAGGGAAAAACCCCAGAGATGCAGAGCAGCAGTGTTATAATAGTCAGGATACTCACAAGCTGTCCTAGGGACGCCAACTGCAGTATATACTGTATGTATGGGTCTGTGTGCATCTTTGTACATGCATGTATACATGTGCATATCCGTGTATATCATTTAGTTATATCACTGTCTATTTTCAATGCACCTTTGTGAATGTGTCTGTTCTGTGTGTACTGTGTATGCATGGGTTGTCTGTGTGTGTGCCAGGGTATGGAAGGGATTCACCCCCTTAACAATCAGGAGATTCCTTCTCCACATAAGTGTTTTTTCTTTATTGAGAGTGTGAGCATTAGGGGCTTACATTGTACAGTCAATAGCTGTAATTGTTGGGTACAGAAGTCTCTTTACTCCAAAGCAAACTAAGTTTAGTCTCTTGGAAGTACAATATCTAGGTTATACTCAGTTTAGTTTTTTTAGTTCAGTGTGCTCCAATTCAGTGGGGAGGGAGTATGCATGCATTGCCATTTTTATCTACAAAAAAATCAATATTGCCTTCTGCTCACACTAGACTATCTCTGTGTGATTTTCATCGTAAATCGCTTCAATTGCAGTTTAATTATTCCTTTCCTTATTCCTTCTTTTGAAGGTTTCCATGAAGATCAGAGCACCAGATACTATATGTGCCTTTAAGATCCCACCATAGAGGTGGCTGCATAGATACTGTATAAAATTGCTCAATATCTTAAAACTATTTTTATAAAAAATATAATGCACTGCCTCACAATGAGTAAACTATGTGCACAACAAAAGCTACTGTATACAAATGTACATTGTTATAGAAACTTGATTTAGGTACTTTACCTTTTAATGCATACATTACAGGCTTATTTACTAGTGAGGAAATTAAAAAAAAGGCTCTTTAAAACACACACTTTCCCTACCTGTTCATTGTGTGCATGGAGGTCGGGTTTGCTCCAAGCCTCTCTCTCAGTCTGCACTCTGATAGGCTGAGAAGGGTATGCTGGGAGTTGTAGTCCTGCTGCCTTTTTGCACAGATTTACACACAAACATTTACAGCCCCTGCCGTCTAATAAATATTCTCCACATATCTCCCAGCTCCCTACTCTCGCTCTCTGGCAGCTGATTAAGCAGGGAGAGGAGAAGGAGAGAGCTGCAGATGCCAGGTAAGTCCTCACGAAACCCCTGCTTGCGGCAACCGTTTTGTTTTTAAAAAAAAACTTGCGATCCCGGTTATAACGCGGTTTCATTCTGTGGCCCCCGAGCACCACGTTATAACAGGGTCCAGCTGTATAAGCCCAGACCCACAAAACTCTGTGAAGTCACTTCATGTGACATTGACCTAACTTAACTAAGAAATGGAACACTCATGAAATTCCCTCAATACTCACAAAATCATAGTACATACAAAACTATGTACTAAAGGAGGTTGGAATGTTCTCCAGCACTTCAAAGAATGGTATTCCATATTTTTAAATAGAATTTTTATTTTTTTAAAAATCAAACAAAAAGGTAGAGCATTTCTTATCTGCAATGCACTCCAGAATCAAGCAAAAATACACCATCAGCACTATGTAAACAAGTCTCGTACCAACTCCCAACAGAACACTACACATGCATAGGGAAAGTATCTCATGACCATAACCACAAGTCCCATGTAGGTACTGTAGGAAAAATGGCAATGTTTCGAGATGATCACAGCCCTTTATCAAGCCATGCAGAGAACATTCTTACTATGCCTGTCCTTAAGTCCCAAATTGTGGTTCTTTTCTCAAAGTCTTGTGTGGAGTTGTAGCGTTGACGCATTTACGTAGTACCAATGATGTATTTTTAATTTTGGTGTGCGTTTTTGTGTACAGCTTGTATTTTTCACAGCAGATAAAAAATAAAAACGGGTTCCACCTTATTGTTTGATCTGTTTCATTTTTTTTATCCAGGTAGGAAGAAGGAGCCTGGGCACTACGGATTTCTGCTAAGAAATTTTTTATTTGTGAGACAGTGTGATGACGTTTCGGCCCCAAGGGCTTTTCTCAAATGCAAATGGCATGAGAAAGGCCCTTGGGGCCGAAACGTCATCACACTGGCTCACAAATAAAAAATTTCTTAGCAGAAATCCGTAGTGCCCAGGGTCTTCCTTCCTATCTAATATTGGAGTACCACCCAGAGATTCCTAAACCAGGTGCACCGGTATTTATTATTATTTTCTTTGTTGGGGAGTGCAGCATCCACCTACTCATTTTTTTATCCAACCATATGGGATACCTTTATTCGAAGTTACGGAGAACCGCCCCTTCTCGCCTCCTTTTTGTATAGACCTAGCTTAATGTCACATTAAGATTCTGTGTATCTATGAAGGACATTAAATCATGTTTTCTCATGTAAGGAGCATTGTGGTAATTATGTATGTATATCTTTATTTATATAACGCCATCTATGAACACAGAGATTACAGCAGTAATACACATGACATAGTATAACACAATGGGAATAAGTGCTTCAGACATAAAAGTAATATTAGGAAAAGGAGTCCCTGCCCCGAAGAACTTACAATGTAAGTAGTAATTAGGAAGAATGTACAGAGACAGTAGGGGTAGGGCATTTCAGAGGTTCGGGGCAGTCAGTGAGGAAGGTTTAAGACAGGAGAAGGCTTTGGATACCAAAGGGGTAGAGAGACGACATCCTTGAGCAGAACGCAAGAGTCGGGATAGTGTGTAGAGAGAAATTAGGGCTGAGATGTAAGGAGGGGCAGAAGAGTGTATAGTCTTAAAAGTGAGGAGGAGAATTTAGTGTGTGATATGGGATTTGATAGGAAGCCAGGAGAGGGATTTCAATATGATGGTTACAATAGTCGAGACGGGAGAGAATGATGGCATGTGTTATTTAGCAAAAGAGTAAAGGGTGTATCTTTGCAATGCTAGGTTTTAGCTACATTTTGACTGTGAGGGACAAGTCAAATATGACCCCTAGGCAGTTTGCTTGCCATACTGGGTGTATGATAGTGCTACCAACAATAATGTAGAAGGAGGTAATATGGCCAGGCTTGAGAGGAAGTATGAGGAGCTCTCTTTTTGACATGTTAAGTTTGAGTCGACAGAGGGCCATCCAGGATGATATAGCGGAGAGACATTCAGAGACTTTGGTCTGTACAGCAGGTGTAAGGTCGGATTGAAAAGTAAATTTGTGTGTCATCAGCATAGAGGTGATATTTGAATCCAAGAGATGTGATAAGCTCACCTAGTGAGATTGTGTAGAGAGAAAAGAGAAGAGGTCCCAGGACAGAGCCCTGGGGTACGCCCAAAGAGAGATAAACAAAGGAGGTGGAGCTATTAAAACAAATGAGGTACTGAAAGTACGATGGAAGAGGTGAGAAGAAATCCAGGATAGAGCTTTGTTACGGATACCAAGAGTATGACAAACGTGAAGGAGAAAAGGGTGGTCCCCAGTATCAAAGGCTGCAAAGAAGTCGAGTAATATAAGCAGTATGTAATAAGTAACCTTTGGCTTTGTCAGCATGGAGGTAATTATCTATTTTAGTGTGGGCTGTTTCAGTGGATTGAGCAGTTGCGGAAGCCAGATTATAGAGAGACTACGAGAGAATAGGAGGTGAGAAGATGGAGTAAGCAAGAGAATACAAGGTATTCAAGGAGTTTGGAGGCAAAAGGCAGAAGGGAGACAGGACAACAGTTAGACAGGTAGGGTCAAGCTTGCTGTTTGTGAGTATTGGTATAACTGTTGCATGTTTGAAGGAGGAGGATTATTTTGACCGCCTGTGCACTGATTGTCTGACTTTGATAAATGACAATCTCAAAAAGATTTGAAAAAGAAGCAGGAACAACAAATATAAACAAAAACAGGTAATCAGTAACCGGTAATAAAAGTGCACGAAATTAGGATGTTGAGTATAAAATAATCTAAATTGGGGGATACCGAGCAGAGCACCCCGCCTGATGCCCACTTGGAGGCAAACTCTGTGACCATCCCAGCGGACTCGGCGTATGTGTACTCTGCCTGAATACGGAAGCGCACCAGCGCCAGTAACTTGGACACGATGTTGTTGGGACCTCCCCCTCCAAACGCTGCTTCCTGGTCTTACAGTATAAATGGCTAGCTTAGCCAATGCCAGTAGCAGGTTGACGAGGAGATCCCCAGGCTTATTGTTCGGGGACACTGGGTACCTCATAATAAAAAGATGGGAATGTGCAGCCAGAACTGCAGGAGAAAGCCCCTTAAGGTGGATTAGAGGGGCTGCAGTCTGGCGCAGCTAAAATAAATATGGTACACAGACTTCTTTTCGCCACAGAAGGGGCAGATAGGTAAGTCAGTGAAGTGGGCCAAGTACTCTCCTGTGCTCAGTGCACCATGAATGACTCTCCAACTCAGATCCCCGGTGGTGCAGGGAACCAATTCTGAATAGAGTTCCCTCTGCCGTGGCCTCTCGCAATCGTTTGCAGGTAGTACCTGCCTCCAGATGGTATCAGGGCAGGCGACAAGTGCGAGGTAGTGCAATGTATGGAAAAGAGAGACTACAGCCCTTTCCTTGGCATGCCGCAGAAATATGCCATGGACATGTCCCCCAACCTGCTGAGGTTGGGGACGAGAGGAGCCTGAGGGGGTTTGTAACAGGGGAGTTATCCCTGTTCAGGAAATATGCCTATAATCCAGCAGTGTGGTGGTTAACTGCTGGTAGTCAATTAACAAACACCACCTGCCTGATTAGGTTGCTTAGAAAAGCCTGCCCTTGAAACAGAAAGAGAGATTGTGCCTGAGTCTCACAAGTTGTGAGATTGACCATGGGGACAGGTGTCTTGTGCCTGCCAGAAGAAATACTGTAGCAGAGCTGCTTGCAAGACACAGGGGAAACTTCTAAACCTGAATGCTGACAAACCTGAGGAAAAGATAGCAACCCAGGAACAGAGAAGACTTTCCCTCCGACTACAAGGAACAGATAAGACTTTCCTTTATAAGACTTTTTATATCTGCTCATTTCATGATACACTGGCAACACACTTTATTCGAGCTCGGCTAGTCCCACGAATTCGGGTATACCCGGGTGTATTGAGGTTTGTGACTGTTTTCTGCCCGAGTGCATTGAGTTATTTTCCAGGCAGGGATTGAAGCATTTTATTCCCGCTGGCTGCAATACTGCACAGTATATATATATATATATATATACTGCATTACAATTCATGAATTTATGCCATCTGGTAGACACGCGAAGCATTGCAGCCTATTAAATCCTAATCATTATCATTTAACAGATCAGCCGCTTGCTGATTGCAAGACACAGGGGAAACTTCTAAACCTGAATGCTGACAAACCTGAGGAAAAGGTAGCAACCCAGGAACAGAGAAGACGTTCCCTCCGACTACAAGGAACAGATAAGACTTTCCTTTATAAGACTTTTTATATCTGCTCATTTCATGATATATGTTTGGGGGCTGGGAGACATGCTTATCTAAAGGGAGTTGTGGACTGCATTGTTTTCCCTAGAAATACTCCCAAGTGAATAGAAGCTTTGTTTACCCCTTGTTTGGATGGTTTCCTGATGTCAAGGAAACAGGCGCAATAAAAGCCTTATTTAATTTCACCATAACAAGTTTCCCTTGCATACCTCTATGAGCGTCCGCCTACATATGGTCATCAGAAGTGGGACGAGAGGTGGTCCTTGAAGTTAAAAGGGGCCCCGAGTTTGCCTGTGAATTTTTTTTTGTACTTTTTGCCTACAAACAGCCTGAGCAACATAATTAAAGGATCTCATGCAGCAGAGACCAGAATTAAAGTGATACACGCCCAGGCAGGAAATCTACACTGCACTGAAACTTACAAAACCACAGATGGACTCTTTTCCCCGATTCCAAGAGGAGAGAGAGAGAGACCGTGCTGAAGCAGGTAAACCTTATTTGCCTATCACAAATAAAGTGTAATATGGTCATTGAAATAGGGTTTTTTCCTTCCAGCTGTAGTCAGGGTTCAAGAAGTAAGTTAGCCCTTAAAAGGGATTGGCGATTGTTATTTTCAAATGTTTCGCTGAAGCAGTGAATACAGAGGGTGACACACGAGCGGTACTGATTCTGCAAGTACAGGCTGCCACACTGCATAGGACTACCAGTTGTGAATGGAGTATATGCAGAAAAGTGTGAAAATTGATGCAAGACTGTGCTGAAGCAGGGGAATTTTCATTAAACAAGTGCTGAGGGTAAAATTGCCCTACCGGGGAAAAGGAATTGCTGAGCTGTGTAAAAGGTATCCCAAAGTGTGAAGAGTGAATGTCATAATACCCAAAGTTGAGACTGAACTCAAGCAGAAAACCACATTATTTGGCTGAAGCAGTGAGATTGCACCTAGCAAGTAAATGGTGTAAAGCAAACAGAAGTTTTTACCTAGCAACTGCACATCCAGCATACCTAATGAGAGATTATACCTAGCAAGTAAATGGTGTAAAGCAAATAGATGTTTTTACCTAGCAACTGCACATCCTGTATACCTGATGAGAAAAAATGCGTGCAAAGTACTGCTGATATTGTAAAACTTACCCAAGAAAGAAAAAGTCTACAGAGATGCCTGTGAGAGCTACGACCTCTACAAGCAAAATATGCCCACCTGTAGAACTACCACAATTGGGGGTTCTAGCAAATACAGTGGCAACAGCTGCAATAGCGACTCCTGAGGTCAGGAAGAAAATTACACCTGATAGCCCCAAAATGGAGGACAAGATGCAGCGTTCCTGCCTACCCCATGGAAGAGTGGCCCTTCCAGTCCAATAAAGAGGAAGACATCTCTTACGGGGAACCCAAACCGAGTCACACCCACAAAACACCCCAAGAATGGTGGGGGTGCCTAAACTCGGCACGAACTGAAAAGACCGCTCCCTATGATGACAATATGTTCGGCAGGAGAAAGAGCGGGAGCAGTGGATCACCGAATATTTCCGTCAGCAATTACAGTTGCAAGAAAAGCCAGGTGGATCCAGTGACGCTGCTAAAATTTCAAATGAAGATGGAGACCCCAGTATCCCTGAGGGGATGGTGTAATCCAAAACAAAAAGGCAAAAAAAGAAAAGCGGTTCTTCACTTACCGTGGAAGAAACAGACACGTCCGCAGATTTTGTAGAGAAAAAGGGGCATCGAGATGCCCTGCAGCCTAGAGAAAATGGAGAATTCGTCCCGCGGATAACCGAAAATCCAGAGAGCCCAAGGCAGAAGTCGTGTACCCCAAAGAAGTGTCTGTCCGGTGCCAACAGTGAGGAACCCTCAACCAATCATCCCAGGGAAGCGTAGCCAGAACCAGTGAGTGACGATCCCTTGACCAGCCCTGAAGACGCCCTGAAAATTGCCAGGTGTGACTGTGATCTACTTCGGGAACAATTGAAACTTGAGAGAGAAGATAATGCTGAGTTACAGAAGACGGTGCTCGCAATGTACTCTGAATCTGGAACAGAATTGGATGATCTCAAGACTGAGCTAGATACTGCAAACGCTACTATTTCCGCCATGGATGAAAAGCAAAGCCAATCTGATAAAATGATGACTAAGCTGAAGCGTAAGTATGAGGAGGCACTAAAGCAGATGACAGTCTTTCAGCAAGAGGTTCACACTCTTCGCGTAGAGCTGAATGCCTCACAATAGGAGGTCAACAATGTCCGGGCAGAGGTGGACGTATCTCAGAAAGAGGTTCAGACACTCCACAGAGCACTGGATGCCTCACATCATGAGACCAACAGCTGCCGCACAGACCTGGAAGTTTCCAGAAAGGAACTACAGAGACTCGCTGAGGAGCTGGACATTTCTAAAGAAACAATTGTCAATCTCAATACAGATCTCAAAGTATGGAAGCAGGAAGACAATCTGCAGGCTGTTAAAGAAATACAAGTGCTGCATGAACGTCTGATTACCCAGTATGTCCCCGCAAAGCAGCATGAGAAACCGAAGGCTACCCTGAGCATCACCAAAGCATCGCTAAAGGCCAAGCTTAGAACCCAGGTGACTCGGCACAAAAGGGAGCACAAGAAGGTCCAGAAACTGAAACAAGTAACTGTGGCCCAAGCAAAGAAGTTCATAGTGCTTCACAATGCAGCGAAAATGTGGAAGCAAGCTCAGAAAAAACAAAGTGTACAGATAAATTCCCTGAGAAGAGACTTGCAAGACGCACTCAAAAAACAGGGATCTCTCGCGGATGAGATTACAGTTCTACAAGGACAAGTATTGACCCTGACTAAGCGTCAGTATCCCACAGCCACAAAATCCCATGAAGACAAGGATGCAGTGAGAGTTGGGAATACCGCTCGTCTTAAAAACAAGGTTGCAAAATTTGAACCACCTAAACAAGCACTAGCAAAACCTTCAGCCACTCAACATGCAACAGAAGAAGGTACACGTGCTGAATCAAAACCAGAAGAATCCTTAGCTGATGAAGCTGAAAAGATGGGACATTCTCTGGAAGTGGATATGGATTTACAACTTAATCCCAAAGAGGCTGAACTAGCAACTCCATTAAGTGGAAAAAGTGCAGAGAGACAGCTTCAAGAGCGGAAAACTCAAAGGGCTGTTTTTAAACGCTCTGCAACTGCTGCCATACAGTCTACCGGCAATAAAAGAAGCACCCGACGCGAGGGAAATATGACCGCGCACGTAGCAAAAAGACTATACTTAGAAAAAGTCCTCCTCGAGCGACTGAGGAGTGCTGATATCAAGCACCTTCGGGAGGAGACACGAATAAACTGGAGAAAGGGCTCCGATCCCAGCGGGACTGAGGGTTCTCTTCCTCAGTCCACTCTCATTCAAGTCACAGAGATATCTAGAATGAGAGTGGAAGGATGGGCTTTGGCCGTGGCAAGCCCGTGCTTCCCACAAACAGGGGAGGTATGTAACAGGCGAGTTATCCCTGTTCAGGAAATATGCCTCTAATCCAGCAGTGTGGTGGTTTACTGCTTGTAGTCAATTAACAAACACCACCTGCCTGATTAGGTTGCTTAGAAAAGCCTGCCCTTGAAACAGAAAGAGAGATTGTGCCTGAGTCTCACAAGTTGTGAGATTGACCATGGGGACAGGTGTCTTGTGCCTGCCAGAAGAAATACTGTAGCAGAGCTGCTTGCAAGACATAGGGGAAACTTCTAAACCTGAATGCTGACAAACCTGAGGAAAAGATAGCAACCCAGGAACAGAGAAGACTTTCCCTCCGACTACAAGGAACAGATAAGACTTTCCTTTATAAGACTTTTTATATCTGCTCATTTCATGATACACTGGCGACACACTTTATTCGAGCTCGGCTAGTCCCACGAATTCGGGTATACCCGGGTGTATTGAGGTTTGTGACTGTTTTCTGCCCGAGTGCATTGAGTTATTTTCCAGGCAGGGATTGAAGCATTTTATTCCCGCTGGCTGCAATACTGCACAGTATATATATATATACTGCATTACAATTCATGAATTTATGCCATCTGGTAGACACGCGAAGCATTGCAGCCTATTAAATCCTAATCATTATCATTTAACAGATCAGCCGTCCATCAGCCAGGCATGAACCCAGGCTGGGAAGGCAAACGCAACGGGGCTTGTCAGAGGTGAGGAGCGGCGCATTCCAGGTATCTGCCAGGTACATACTGGGTATTTTCTCGAATAAAGTGTGTCGCAGCAGTATATGTTTGGGGGCTGGAAGACATGCTTATCTAAAGGGAGTTGTGGACTGCATAGTTTTCCCTAGAAATACTCCCAAGTGAATAGAAGCTTTGTTTACCCCTTGTTTGGATGTTTTCCTGATGTTAAGGAAACAGGCGCAATAAAAGCCTTATTTAATTTCACCATAACAAGTCTCCTTTGCATACCTCTGTGAGCGTCCGCCTACAGGGTTGCTGTGGCTTTGGTCCCACGCAAATATATGGAGAGCTGGGGTTGAAAGGTGGGCAAGGCTCTCCGGTCTGCAATACCCCCTCGATAAAGGTGTGTGAGACGGGGGAAATGGCATCTTTAATCTCCTTCATCAGATAGCAAGGGACGCGGGCAGTAGGCAGACGCATACAGCGAGCATCTCTGCCTCTACCCAGTCCCATCACTCGTATTCCAGGAGATCGCTGACTCTGGTTACTCACACCAGGTTTAGTTGGCGACGGTTATTAGGCGAATCCAACTTTCGAGTCCCTACTGCCGGATTAAACAGCAAGGGCTCGGTGACAAAACCAAGCCATACCATTACCTTTTCTTTCCTGGTCGCAGTGGCCTGGCTCCAGGCCCTTAGTAGGTTCCGGGTAGTATGCCGAAAGCACCAAGAGGTCTTTACATAACCCCTTGGGCTTGATTATAAACAATTGGCGATCATCCCCCATATTGCGCAGCCAGTAAAAGAAACTAGTCACCAGCTGGCACCACTACGGAGACAGATCTGTGAATAGATATCTCTGCAGGTATTGGAGGCAGAAAGTGTTTATCTGGGAGTGGACACACACCACTCCCTGTCCGTCCTCTCCCAGTGTGAGGCAACACCTGCAGACCCATGGCTATCAGCTGGTGCCACAGCTGGTTGATCACCAGAGTCCTTACCCTGAGGGAAAGAATTTGACAGATATGCCCACGGCCCCAGACGAGTGATGATCCATTCTTCAAGATCACTGAAGTTTTCTGGGGCCGGGTACTTTGCAGCAGACAGCTAGACTGCCGGATACTTCAGAGTATTGCTCCCCACGAGATATTATGAAATGTGGGGGGCAAGGAGTCTACCTGTAATGGACCTACCAAAAGGCTGGAGCACTTGGACCAGTTGATCCGAGCTGAAGAGGCGTAGGTGTAGACCTCTTGGCATGCTTGTGCCCGCTCCAGTTCAACTAGGTCCTAGGCCACGAGGAGCACATCATCAGCATAGACTGACAGAACTACCCGCATGTTGGACTCCCGCAGCACCAGCACAGTGAGCCTTTTCCTCAGTAGTGAGAGGAAGGGCTCGATGGCCAGTTCGTACAGTTGCCCGGACAGGGGGCATCCTTGATGTACTTCCCGACCAAACACCAAAAGGTGCTGTTAGGGACCAATTAATCTTCACCAGACACTCTGCAGAGGCGGACAGCTTCTGCAGAAGGCCCACAAATTGTGGGCCAAAGCCGAATGCCATCAGGGTCTGTATGAAGTATCAGTGTTCCATCCTGTCAGGGCCTTCTCCTGGTCTAAGGACAGCAAGGCGAGTGACAGACCAGTTCTCTGCACGTGGTGCAGCAGGTTCCGGAGCAGAAAGATATTATCATGAATGGTGCGGCCAGAGGGAGAAGTTGAAAATATGTGTGAGCATAGGGATTAGAGTAGGAGCAAGTGGTTTGAGGAGAAGGAAGGGACAGGGGTCAAGAGGGCAAGTGGTAGATGGAGAAGAGGGCATCAGTAGCAACACATCCTCTATTACAGTGGAAAAAGAGTTTAGAAGGAGAGTTAAGTACAGGTGTGGAATGTGAGAAGGATACAGAGGGGATGTCTTAACATATGGAATCCACCTTTGTCTTAAAATAGTCAGTCCTGAGATGAGATGGAGGAAGAAGAACAGGCAGCAGAGGGTGGTCTGAGTAGAGAGTCAAAGACAGAGAAGAGTTGGCGTGGATTAGACTTGTGCGTGTTGCTTAGTAAAGAAAAGTATGTTCGTTTAGCCTGGGAGAGGGCAGAGTTGAAACAGGATACAATACATTTGTAGTGAAGGAAGTCTGTGAGATTGTGAGATTTACTCCAGAGGCGTTCAGAGAAACGAGTGCAGGAAAGTAGGTGGCATTTTAGCCAGGGTCTGAAGTAAGAAGGACGAGAACGGCAGAGACAAAGAAGGGCATGTAGATCGAGAGGAGGATAGGGCAGAGTTGTAAAGCTGCCGTTAGTGATAACAGTTAGCATAATAATTGCATATCCACTGAAGTCTGTTCAGGTTAATGTGGGATTAACGTTACGTTAGTTAGGTCATGCCTAAACTTGGTGTTACTCACATCCAGCCACTGAAATAGAGCTTTTACAATGTCTGGATGGGTGTAACACCACAGTTTAACATAATTTAATCAATACGTATAATGTTAGTTCCCTGTGTTATTTCCCTCTTTTCTCCTTTTTCTCTTCAATTCCGCTAAAGACCTATTTCAGGTTGGAGTACAACTAAGACATATTTAACGTCACGGTACTGGAAAATAATGTCACGTTATGCTACAATAATGTGATGTTAATCCTATGCTAATGAGATGTAGAAATGCTGTTGTTTTTGCACGTTATTAGCTTTGAGGATGATATGTTAAATAAGGTAATAGAACGTCTGCTCTTGTTTTAGGTATTGTTACGTTATGAGGCCTGAATTAACCAGGCTTTGTGGATCCGGACTACTGTATAATAAGATGTGACAATTGACATATCACTTTCAGTCACTTTTCTCATCAATAAAAACCTTCTGGTCTGTCCCAAAATTTCTGCTTTAGAAATTCCAGACTTGTTCCTTCCATTTGATGGAGTAGTTAATGGACAGAAAAGTAAAAGTACTAATGCACTGGTACTAATAGTGTCAGATTAACACAAATCCCCAGAATGTCTTATGAAGTAGCACTGCTTAGAAAACATGGCCCTTTGTGTCTTTAACCCACACTGCCCTTCCCTTCAACATGGCTTAATTTAAAACTTTCTTTGTGGGGTTCAGGATAACAGTGAGGGACAGGGTTAGCCGCCCAAGTGCTAATTGGTCTACAATGCATTTCTTTGCAATGGGTTCCAGTAATGTTTGTTACAAGATGGCTCAAGACCAGTGCTCAAAGGCTACCAACAGGCCAGCTGGCCAGGGCAATATATACCAAAGTAAGATGCATTAGGGCTGCAAATAGTACAGATGTACTGTAAGCCCAATCTGTTTTGTTTTGCTCATGACCACTGCTTTCCCTGCCAAACTGCTATCACAATTATTGCAGTCAAAGAAGCCCCGTGGCTGCACCTTCCCCCGCAGCTGCATCTTCCCCCGACCTGCATCATCCCCCGCGGCTGCATCTTCCCCCGACCTGCATCTTCCCCCGACCTGCATCTTCCCCCGACCTGCATCTTCCCCCGACCTGCATCTTCCCCCGACCTGCATCTTCCCCCGTGGCTGCATCTTCCCCCGACCTGCATCTTCCCCCGTGGCTGCATCTTCCCCCGACCTACATCATCCCCCGCGGCTGCATCTTCCCCCGTGGCTGCATCTTCCCCCGACCTGCATCTTCCCCCGACCTGCATCATCCCCCCGTGGCTGCATCTTCCCCCCGTGGCTGCAGCAAATAGATTTTTTTGCTGTAGCACAGGGAAAGATGAGTCTGGTACAAATCTGTAGAGTCCGGGTAACTGGTTAATTGCAGTAAACTGGGAATTGTGGGTGTCATTATATTAAATATTCAGTTATATAGAGAGTTCATTTTATAAGGGGGTATAAATAAAAAACGGACATGTCCGTGCTGCCAGTTGAATCAAAATATTGAAAAATAAAGAACAACTTACGTACGGAACATAAATAAAACATAATTAATGTACAACTGCACTTCATAAAACATATTCACAACATTGTACTCGCATCAAAATATTCCTGCTTACACCTTTTTCTAATTTCTTACTCTATTTCAATTTAATCGGCAGTGCTTAGTGTAGTAGTTTGTTTCTCTCCAGTCATTACCTTGTCAGTTTTAGCAGCCATTGTTGAGGGGTGCACCAGTTATTGTATGCTACAAAACGTGTTTTACCGCCAGAGCTGGGCCGTTTTGACTCGTGATTGGCCATTTTGAAATATGCCGTTATATCCAGAGTTTACTGTACATGTTAGATACAGTAAATATTGGGATATTGGCCTGTTGGTAGCTCTTTAAGGACTGAGCTTGGACAACCCCATCCTGGCACGTTAATCATGATAGAATGAATGTAATTACTTTGGGACTGTTTTTAACATGGATCGTTTGGAAACAAGCTCTTCAACTGCATCTCTGTTGCTGAATTCTATAATTATGGAGGGGCCTATAAGAAAAAGTTTTGTGGCTGCTTCCTTTCTTCTGCTCTTGCTGTTGGCATCAAGAGGAATCCATTTTCCAGCTTCCTCCCTTTACTCGCCAATTAAAATATTTATTTGCCATTTTGTCAGCAAGAGGTGGTAACATTTGTATCAGATTGTACGGTTTACCTTTTCTCCAACACGTTTAGGTCACATTTTCAGTGTGTCTCTGACTGTAATTGTTGATTCTGGTTATTACAATGATTTTAGTGCATTAATCAACTATTTCCTCTCCACCTTCCCCCCCTCCCCCAAATTATAATAACCCCTTTACTGCCAGAAGTGTATTGCATTGCAGAATCATACGCTGCAGATTTGTCTTGCAGCTGAGGTGTTAATGCAGGTAGTTACCGCAGTATGACGTTTACATAAAACTGTCTGCAAACAAGCAGTAGACATTTCCACTGGATTGAAAAAACAACAGGCGGTCCTTCCAAAGTAGCCAAATGTTTTGTTAGAAGGTGACTGTTATCAGTACTAGTGATTTTAATGAGACTAATAACAAAGATAATAATAGCAATATCAGAGATAAAGAATATACCTAATTTATACTTTACAATTAATGCTTTTTTTTTTCCAATCACTACAATATATTCACATGTTGTTCGTCCTGTGTAAGGACCCTCATAGAGATCAAGTTAATACAAGGTTACTCAATAATGGCCCTACACGGCCTGACCTCTGTAGCCATAATACTCCACCACCCGTAGACACCACCCCAAATGCACCTCTCTCCGCTCAATGACTGACATCCACTGGGTCTCGGTTCCATGCTGCAATCCTGGGTTTCAAAATGATGGCATTAGATGTGGTTTGTAGTCACAAAACCCTAGTGTAAGAACTCAGACATTTAAAGCAACAATTCATTCAAAATCCAATATGTGTTTTAAAAATAATAATAATAATAATTTGCGTTATATTAGATAATTACTGATTATAAATAACATGTTTCACTCCTTATACCCTTCTAAATGAGCTTCAATGTATTCAGCCTCCTTGGGTTGCTGTAGCAACTATTTAGGACGCCACATCACTTCCTATTTTGAAATAGGCAGCCATATTGTCTGCCCTGGGAAGCAGGATCTTCACTGATCGATTTACGGGAGAACGGATCGATCTGCAGCTTAGATAATTGCATTGCTATAAATGTAAGGAACTGCTGCATTTAAAAAAAAAAAAATGTTTTACACTGGCAAGAGGAAACGCTGCTTTTAACACCTCTACCTTTTTTAACGGTAATTTTGTCTTTAAAACTACCGTACATTTCTAATGTTGTTCCAAATGTCGAACTTGAGAAAGCATGACAAGAAGTTAGGCAGAATGTACAATACATACTGCTATTGTTAGAGACGACTTAAAGAAGCAGTTGCTGGTGGCAGGTTTTGCATATAGGATTAATACAGTACACAGCACATCCACAAGTCTGTCATCTTGTTCTTTACCAGTTTTACTCATTAGCTGCAGTCCATGTGTGAAAGAGATTCTTCAGAGCTCCATCATGTTGGACATGCCAAGTTGTACCCTTCCAATGTCGTAACTTGTCCTGTCTTCTGTAAAAGTGAAAGATTAATGCACTGTGATGCAGAAAACAGAGAACACAACTAGTGTTACAAATATAGCAATGCCTGGGGAATAGAGGCTAGTCATCATATTGATATATAACCAATGTGACATTCATAACTTCACAAATAAATACTGCATGCATCTCAAACATGCTATTTCCATTAGTGCTGTCACAGATTTAACACCTGCAATGCCAGAGAGGCTTACAGAACGTGTTTATGCCGTGCCGAGACAATGGCTAATGTTATTGAAAGCCTAAAGCAGCAAAATGTGAAATCTTATGTTGTTTTTTTATTTTATTTTTAAATTAATCAGTTCTGTAGTATTAATAGTGACTGATTTTTTTTTGTTTAAAATTAATGTTGTACTGGGTAATGTTTTATATATAAAAAAAAAAAAACGGGTAACGGGTACCTGGCCAAAATCAATAGTTCTACCCGGCCGGGTACCCGGTTGGCACTTACCTGCAGGGTGGAGGAAGACTACAGCAACATCTATGAAGAGCAGCAGAGGTCCTGTGGCGGTGGCAGCATCAGAACTGCTTACCTGCTGCTGTGCTGTGTAATGGATTCCTGCAGCTCCCACGCCGGCTGAAGACACTTCTGATGCTGCCACAGGTAAGTGATGTGATTATTTTCAGCTATCCGGACATTATCTGGCGCCGCGTATTACCCGGCGCCGGGCCCACTTCTCACTTGCCGGGTCCGGGTAATTTCCGTGTAGGTGAAAATGTGCCGGTTTACGCCAGGTACCGGGTAATTCCAGGCACTCGGTACATCACTATTTAAAATACATCGCTTAATGCAATTTTAATGAGTTTAAAGCATCCTTTGATTTTTAGAGCAGGTTTAGCCCACCTCCCAAGCAGTGCAAGATCTTGGCAACACTTGCCTGTTTGTGATAACTTGTTGCAAATGTCCCCAGCAGTACGAGCTGTAATCTGTAACAATAGATAATGTTACCTTAGTAATATCAGGATACATTGTAGCTGCTGAGTTACACTGACTGAAGGATTGACTGACTGATAGCGAATTGTGTTGCTGGCTCACATTTACACCATAGCCAGTACACACACAAGTGGTTTTTATTCCGATCACGACTACGATTTCTGAAACGGACAGGCATCCTAAGGACAGCTATAGGGGGCTTCATTTCCTGCGCATGCGTGCTACGCATTCAGCCACACTGACACTTGTGGAGGTCTGACAGCGTTACAGCGCTACAGAGACAGCCCCAGTGCGCGGGACTGATTTCTGAGGATTGACACTGCCCCTGCATACCCTATGTGATGCCCTACCAGAGAAGTTATCATCAAGATCGGGGATTATTAAAGTTTTAATTCATGTAAGTGGTTACTATCTTTTATTATTTGTAATACACTTCATTTATCTTATCTTGGTGCGCTCTTGTGTTTTCTTTTTTTATTTGACTGAAGGATTGATTGAAACTGAAAAGTGGCCATTATGTTAGGCACACAATCAGAATTTTGACAGGTTTTTAACAGGAGACCAACTTAGGTAAGAGTGTAGAATTATACATTGTCACTTGCTCTACATAGGAAAATAAGAACCAGGAGGGAAAAAGGATGGGGAAAGTAGTACTGCTGCTTTAAGCATTCTGTCATGTTTATACTTTAGCTGTCCATGGTTATTTTATTATTTCATATTAAATACAACAAATAACATGGAATACAACAAATAAATGGAATTCAAACCTGGGTTTAAAAAAAAGAGCTTGGATTGCTGCTGTAATAAATACAATAAGTCTAAAAAAAGTTTCAAAACATTTTAATATGTCATAAAATAATAAACATAGGTTATTGTTCCTGAAATCACAAGGTTTAAAATCAATTTTTTCATGAATATCATTAGCAGCCTGTGTACCTAATCCAGAATCTCTCTTTTAGCTAATTTCGAGACAGAATCACGTCCTCGTCCAGACACAGAAACCTTCTCTGTTCCACAAATTATTCCATAAAATGCTAAGAAATTGAATATTTAACATTTTATCAGTAGCTCTTTTAGGCTCAGCAATGCTCTCTCACCATTATCTCCTAGTCAGGTACATCTGATTGCATGGACCAATTAAAGCATTAAGATATTTTACCATTTGTCAGGTTTCTACAGTAAAAAAATCTTTAACACTTTTCATATTTTTACAGCAAGAAAATCAACCACATTCATAATTACCATTAACGTCACCCACAATTTTTTATTGTACTAGTTTTTTTATTTTTCAGTGTATGAACATTTGAGCAATATGACTTGAATGATATTTGCATGTTTGTATACAAATGTAGCTTTGCGAGGAATACCCTTGTACCATTGAAAGCAATTGGCGTTGGATCAATATAGCACACTTCTTTTGCACTTGTTGTGCTCCCGTTTTGCAGTCAGAAGACTTGTGTAAATGGATTTGCATCATGTTTGCTTCATGTGTGTCAGTTCAGGATTTAAGGAGAGGGTTAGTAGCACTTGAGAGGAGTTGCTTGGAGCAATAGTAGAATAAGATGTATTCAAGTTTGTGTCACTATATTAGAGCAGGGGTGCGCAAACTGGGGGGGAGATTTTTTTTTGGGGGGGGGGGGGGGCAGCTGGCGGTTGCAGAGGTCCTGCGCTCTTCCCCAATGCATATAAATTTAATGCTGGAGGACCGCACGAGGCCTCTGCAACCTCAATTTACCGAGATTCAGCCGACTTCAGGACGTGACGTCACATGATCCTGCGGCACTATTTGACGCCGCAAGAGGTAAGGGGGGTGGGGGGGCACAACAACGGAGGAGAGCAGGGGGGGGCGCAGCAAGAAAAGTTTGCGCACCCCTGTATTAGAGCAAAGTTGTGTCAATCCAACCTGGCAGGTCTGAGATGGTGTTAGAGGAGCATTCCCTTGGTGGGAAGCCGGTGGTCTCCAGAGCTGAGCAGTGTTAATTTCAACTCCGGGGGCCGCCTGCTTCCCGAGATACTTAACCCCGCAGGTGATGCCAATATCGCATTCATGTTTTAAGGTCCCATGTCATGCGGGCCAATAGGAAGCTGGGACGGATGATATGAAGTCGCGGCTTCCTTTTTTGCTCCCGTGCCATGCCCAGCCGGGCTGCTTCCGGCATCACCTAAAGGGGTATGTATCTCAAGAAGCAGGGGGTGCCTGGAGCTGAAATGAACGCTGTTATCAACGTCTCACAGGGACAAAACTGGAGCAAGAATATTGCACCCGATTTATAACCGAAAAAGGTTCTTTTTTGCTTTCAGAAATATGGTGCAGTTTCTTGTTCCAGCCGGGTGACTTTGATACATCGCCCTCTTTGCCTTGATACATCAACCCCTTTAGTATAATTATGCAGTAGAGGAGGTTTAGGAATGCTCATTTCTGCCCTAGAACACAAAAAGCAGCTTTAAGCAACTTGGAGCAAAGCCTCCTTGGTTAAGGTATGTGGTTATCCTTCTATGTCATTGATGTGTCAGTGAAGTTCTGCATGGAAGCCAAGGCATAATTATAATCTTTTCATGTGTCATAACACATCTCTAATTGGCATGAGTTCCCTCAAACAGATTTTTTTTTTTTTTTTCACATGCAGGTTTTTCAGACTCAGAAAAAGGATGTACAGTAATCAGGCACCCATACAGACAGCTTTTGGCAAAGAAGAAGAAAACTGCCTGGGCAAGAGCCAACCAAACACCCACTGAGGCACTTAAAAGCTGGCTGCCTGCTTATGCCCTCCTTCTAAATTGACAATACGACAGTGGGTTAAGTGCCACTAATTTAATAAGGGCTCTCTCATGAACATGTTGGTCTATGTGAAAGAAAAAGAGAACACAAGTGAACAGCCTCAGGGAAAATATGCATCAAAGTCCATTTGATTTTTAGCCGTCTAGGTGATCAGAATCCCATTGTGAGTAGAATGTTAAGTTTAAACAGCTTCAAAACGCACTTTTTAAGACTGCCACATGGGTGAACGAGACATAACGTCTGGAGTGGCTATGTTCAGATTTGTTACCTTGCTCTCATGAATCTAGTCAATGACCAGTTTGTAAAACAAAAGCACGTATATAAATGATCCTCTCTGTTGGCTGTTGTTGGAGGTAAAGTGCACTTTTTTTAAACTCTTTATGATTTTGCCAGTTACTTTTGTGGCAAAAAAAGGTAAAAGGAAAGAGTACAGGTGGATAAGGGTATACCAATCAATGGCTTCAGGTAGAACCATATAACGTAAAATATCAGACTTTGACACAGGTTCCCCTTTGTTAATCTTAAACAAGAAGGTATAGTACAGTGCTAATGTAATTTGTTTTTGTAATAAACACATCAAAAAGTATGACAGTGTGCAATCATTTTTTTATAATTACAAATTAGAGTTAGATTTCATTTTGTAACAAAAATAAAAAAGATATACGTCTAAAGCTTTACATTGCCTCTTGCTTGTAAAAGCAAGGATGGGGGACGCATTTTACAATAAGGCCACTACCTGAAAATGTCTGTAATGTGAAAATAACGTTTGTTTTTTGTTTTTTAAATGACACAGCCGGTATAACAGGGATTTATCATTGTTTGAGGGAAACTGCCTCTAAATCCAGCAGTGTGCTGGTTAATTGGATACAGGAAATCAACCAGACTCCACCTGGCTGATTAGGACTTTTAGAAAAAGCCTGATCTGAGAAACAGGAGAGATTCTTTAGCTCACAAGGGAGCTGACATAAGGAAAAGATGGGATGTGTTCTGAGAGGAAGACAAAAGGGGACCAGACCTCTATTCATGCACCCTCAAGCAGACACCTACCCGAACATCACTGACCTGATGGGCCACCTGCGTTAAGGTTCCGCAGAGACTTCGGGGTGATAAGTGAGTAAGGGGCTTTCCCCCCCCCCCCCCAGCCGTGCAGAGAGGGACCGGAGAAGTAAGTTAGCCCTTACACAGGAATAGGTGTTTATTATTTTATGTATATTTTTGGTTTGCTGTATTGTTTAAAGGAACAGGCAATAAACCCTAATTTTAATTTCACCTTAAAAACGGTCTCCATTGCATACCTCTGCACATATCTTTGACATATGGTGTCAGAAGTTGGGATAAGAGTAAGAGGTGGCCTGTGAATATTTTTGTGCTTTTGCCTGCATAAGTTCCTGCAACAGTCTGAGCACCAAACACATGCAGAAGTGACCAGAATTAAAGGGCCACACATCTAGGCAGGAAAACTACACTCCACTGGAGTTTGTAAAAATGGAAGGTGGACTACAAGGAGGCCCTGAACATTACAGAGACTGTAAAAAGAGACAATACAAGGCTGAAGGAGGAAAATTCTGATTTGACTGACCACGTCAATGAAAAGAAGGAAAAGTTACATGAGCTACAAAAATAAAGAAACTATTGGAAGATGAAAAGTTTGAAGCATTGGAGCAACACACACAAGCAGAGCAGCTATTGCAGAACCAACTGCAATTTCTGCGTACGCACCTCCAGAATGCCGAGGAGAAGCAGCGATCTCCACAGAACGAAAATCTGCAGGCTGCTAAAGAAGTACAAGTGCTGCAGGAACGACTGATTACCCAGTGTGTCCCTGCGGAGCAGCATGAGGAAATGAAGGCTATTCTGAACAGCACTAGAGCTTTGCTGGAGGCCAAGCTTGTGGCCAGGTGACTCGGTACAAGAGGGAGCACAAGAAGGTCCAGAAACTGAGGCAAGCAGCTGCGGCCCTAGCGAAGAAATTCACAGTTCTCCATAATATAATGAAGGATATGTGAAGCAAGCTCAGAGAAAGCACAGTGAAGAGATAAAGACCCTGAGAGGAGAATTGCAGGATGCACTCAAGAAACAGGGATCTCTCGCTGATGAGTTGAACTTGCAGCAACGCCTAGAAGTGGAAGAGCTAAAGTTGGCAGCTAAACACACATCCCAGCAACTTGCAGCTCTGCAGACAAGATACAGCTTGCCAAAAAGGAAGAGACTGAAGAGGTGTCCGTTCGTCAAGGGGCCAACCTGACACTGTGCTATGAAGCCAAGATGGCCGATGCCCGCAAATTGCTGGACCGCATGGACAATGAGATGGTCCAGCTATGGTTGGACCTGGACAGTGTCCAGGAGGAGCACCAGCAGCAACAGATCAGAAATAGATAAAAAGGAAAAAGATTTAAGCCTTGCTCTGAGTCAACTGGAATCGCAACTCCATTCCAAAGAAGCTGAACTGGCAACTGCATTGTTTGGAAAAAGAAGTGCAGAAGGACAGCTTCAAGAGCTGAAAACTCAAATAGCTATTCTTGAATGCTCTTTAAGTAGTATCATGAAATGGCACAAGGCTTAGATAGTAGAAATAGATTCTGGACATCAGACAGGATTCAAAAGTAAGCTGACAGAGGTTTTGCAAGACCTGAGCAAGGGTTACAAGGAATGGACATTTAGTGCTAAATTAGAGTCCATGGAAAAGATGGCGAGAGAAAGCTATTTGCGTAAACGCTCTACGACTGTCTCCATACAGTCTGCCTAAAAAGAGAGGATCGCCCAACGCAGGGAAAGTCTCATGACCACGCAGTCAGTAGAAAGACTGTGCTTGGAAAAAGTCCTCCTTGAGCAACTGAGGAGTGCTGATCTCAAGCACCTTCTGGAGGAGGCACTAATAACCTGGAGAAAGGGCTCCAATCCCAGTGAGACTGAGGGTTCTCATACTCCATCCACTCTTATTCAAGCCGCAGAGATATCTCGAGGGAGAGTTGAAGGATGGGCTTTGGCCATGGTAAGCCCGAGCTTCCCACAAACAGGAGAGGTATATAATGGACTTATGACTGTTTGAGGGAAACTGTCTCTAAATCTAGCAGTGTGCTGGATAATTGGTCACAGGCAATCAACCAGACTCCACCTGGCTGATTAGGACTTTTAGAAAAAGCCTGATCTGAGAAACAAGAAGGAGATGTCTTATCTCACAAGGGAGCTGGCATAAGGAAAAGGAAGGCTGTGTTATGAGAGCAAGACAAAAGGGGACCAGACCTCTATGCCTGCATCCTCAAGCAGCCAACTACCTGGACACCACTGACCTGAAGGGCCACCTGTGTTAAGGTACTGCTGAGACTTTGGGGTGATAAGTGGGTAAGGGGTTCCCCAGTCGTGTAGAGAGGGACTGGGGAAGTAAGTTAGCCCTTTCACAAGGATAGGTGTTTATTGTTTTATGTATATTTTTGGTTTGCTGTATCGTTTAGAGGAACAGGCAATAAAGCCTTATTTTAATTTCACCTTAAAAACGGTCTTCATTGCATACCTCTGCACACATTTATTACAGCAGGCAACAATAGATGGTGGAACAACTTCTACTTGAAAGAGCAATTAGAAGAGGATTTTCGAAATATTTAAAAAAAAATGTAAGTAACAAAAGAATAATATAAATAATTCACAGCAGCACTAGTTTTATGTAGTAGTACAATAAGCAGTATCAATAGTTAAATAACATTTAATATTTGAAGGATAACGGAAGGGAGAAAGACTTCATGTAGCAATACAAAGTGAAAAAATATATATATATATATATATATATATATATATATATATATATATATATATATATATATATATATATATATATTCTTCCCTTTCTCTCTTGGTCCTGTTTTCTTCTGACCCTCCCACAGTCTACATTGTTTAAATCTCTATAATGCATTCATGGTCCTCATAGTATTAGAACAGTGGTTCTCTCAGCCCACCAATATTCATAATGCTCAGTTTGGGGAAGCATATCTACAGTACAATACCTCAAACACCTATATACACAAGACAGATCACTACACACACAGGACAGACAGTTGAAAATATGAGTGTGGTAGGTTCGAATTAAGTACAGATTTCTTTCTTAGCAGTTCCAATGTTTTCTGCTGAGGTAAAGCTTCATATACAGGCATTTGGTTATAAACTGAGAACTAAGCATACAGTACATCAGGGTTGTTGGTTGATAACAGTTCTGACATATACATTTTCAAGTTCGTTTTTTTACCCTTGTTCTGCCTGTGGGCCAAATGTACTTTACATTGCTTGAGTGAACCATTAAAACTAGAACAATGCTCCTGATCTGTAGACATTCTCCTACTAAGATGAACTATTTTCCTAATATCTGATAACTATCTTTATTACGCTGCCCATGTCCTGTAATTAATTAATTGTTTTCACTCCCAAGCATTCCATTCTCATGACCTCTACGTATACAGCTCCATAAAACTCAAAGTTCTATTATTATATATAGTTTATACAGCAAAGAGTCAGTACCAGAAAATGGATTCTGATTCCCATTCTTATCTACAACAGCAACACACACACAAACCAGGCACCGGACGTAGGGGGTGCATGCGCGCGATTCAGGAAATGGCCGTGCAGTGAAAAGATCCATGCAGGATGGGGACAAAATCAGAGAAAACGTTAGACCACACTGACCAGAGATCTCCAAAACTGCTCTCAAACGGAACCAGAATGTCCCGAACACTTGAGCCATGCCCATCAAAGCCCCCAAAAACCCTCTCAAGGGGGCTCACAATTCTTTCAGATGTACACCGCGCAGCTGACAGAAGATGGCGAGAGACAAGCTCTGACAGGGAATGCGTTTCTGAAGGTGAGTCTCCTACTGTCTCCAAAAGATTAATGGAAGGCCAAAGGGTTAAACTAAATTACCCTTTTTCAAGAGAATATATAAGTATTTTATTGTGTATTTTTGTCATATTGGATGTATCATTTGGCTTCTCTGTCATTTGTTGTATACATTTGCCACGCTAAATAGCTCTCCTTTTTGATACTTACTGTATATACATATATATTTTGTGGGGGCTCAGGGGTTCCTAAAATGAGCTTGCTGGGGTTCTGTGTGTTTGTTAACTTATTTTCAGCTGTCTCAGCAGTTGGAAGTTAGTGGCTCCTCCTTCCCAGAGTTTTAAGCTCACCCCTCCCCACTTCCAAGTCAGCAGGTCTTTTTCATTCTACTGGATATAGATCCAATGTTGGTCTTTCTCCCTTCTAATAGAGGTAAATGAGAATTTTAATCCTAATAGAGGTATATTAGTATTTTATCTGGTAGTGTTAGGACCTGTGAACTGGTCTGCCTCGTCGTGGCTCACAGGCTTACAATGCTTTGGCCAAAGGGGTTAAACTGAATGTCCCTTTTTCAAGAGAATATATAAGTATTTTACTGTGTGTTTCTGTCATGTTGGATGTAGAATTGTTACGTATATAATACACTACTACATGTCTGCAGATGGCTTTTAACATAATCTACCAAAATACAAAAGGGCTGAACTCCCTGCAAAAGAGGAGAATGGCCCTTCAAGAAATTAAAAGATTGAAGGGAGACTTGGTCCTTCTTCAGGAGAACACTTAAGTGGGACCAACACCTCCTCTTGCAAACTATCGACAAATGTGTCAGGCATCATCAAATTACCAAAACATGTAGTGACCCTTCTTATGCACAAAACCTAAATTTCACCTTAGAAACCATTAAAAAGGATAGCTTTGGTAGATACCTTATAGTAGTGTGCACCACTCTCTCTGCCCCCGAAATAACAATTGTTAATGTCTATGCCTCCAACAAAAATCAAAAGCAATTTTTCCAAACTTTAGTTAAAAACAAATGGAGGCAATTTCAATGCTGTCTTTGATCCAACCATAGACAAGACCACCCAAATCACAGGCAATCTTCAGGAGAAACTCATCTAAAAGCCTGAAAAAAATACCCAAACGTCTGGACTTGGTTGACTCTTAGAGATTGCTTAACCCATCAACAAAAGACTTTTCTTTCTACTCCCATTCCAACGACAGCTACTCTGGAATCGATTACATATTTGTAGACTATCAGTTATGTGGGAACTAAAGCAGATATTTTACCCTTGGCTTGGTCAGGTTATTCCACAATCTTGCCTTCGTTGGAGCATTTTAATAAAAAGAAAAAATCCAACCAATGGATGCCTCTGGAGCTGAAAACTCCATGCTCTGGGCAAAACAAATATGTTATGATAAAAGCAACAAAGCAGAAAAAATGCTGACAAATAAGCTAAAATGAAACAATACTTATCTAAAATTAACAGTACAGTATCCGCACCCAGAAAGGTATCACAATCTATGAGCCTGAGCATATATGTTCTAAGTTCCGGGACTTCTATGCGTCTCTTTACATTTTACCAAAGGGGCGGGGAGGTGCCTTGGAATCCCAGTTGTCTGCAGACATTGACTCTTTCTTACCTAAATGCGATCTTACCTAACTCTCAGCTGAAGATATTTTACTGTTAGAATCTCCAACCATATCCATGAAGATATCCGACTCAATCAAATCTCTTAAGGGAGGGAAGGCTCCTGGTCCGGATGGATTCTCCAATCTTTACTATAAATAATTTGCAATAATTCTTATTTCCCAGTTTACAAATTTATTCAACAACCTCCTGGCGGGCCAAACCCCTCCTGGGTCAATGCTGCAGGCGTCAATAGTAGTAATCCCCAAAGAAGGTAAAGACCCCCAAGATACACACAGATATAACATTATATGCCAAAACTATTGCAAGTAGACCCAACCCAATCTTACCTAAAATTATTCATCCAGACTAGGTGGGATGTATTAAAGGGAGATAAGCTCTAAACACTAGATGTATTATTAACCTCACACATGTAGATCACCAAGTCCCCGGCTTCCTTTCTACTATATCACTAGTTGAAAAAAAAGGCTTGTGACCACCTTAACTGGCAATTCAGGTTTGCTACTCTAAAATCAATGGCATTTAGGAAAAAATAATAGATAGCATCAAAATCCTCTATAGCGCTTCCTCAGCCACGGTCAAGACCAGTGCCGTTAGTTCTTCCCTATTTTCATCACACAATAGAACCCATCAAGGGTTTCCCCTATCCCCTCTCCTCTGCCATATCAATTGAACCATTAGCAGCTCTAATCAGGAATAATTCCAACATTTCAGGAATCCAAATCAATAATCAGGAGTATAAAATCGCTCTATTTCTAGACAACGTAATATTGTCCCTCACTGAGCCCTTAATCTCCCTACCATGTCTATTTGATAATCTAGATTCTTTTAGTAAACTCTCAGGTTATATAATTAACAATACAAAGTCTGTTGCTCTTAATCTAAATCTACTTAACCATACAGTTAACCTCATACAAACCAATTTCAAGTTCCAATGGGACACCCAAAAATGTAAATACTTAGGTATCCACCTCACAAAAAACTATACCGCACTGTATAAATCTAACTATGCCTCACTCTTTAAGAATATTTATAAAGATCTGTCGAGCTGGGACCCCTACCTGATATCCAGGTTTGGTAGGATCACATGAGTTATTAAAATTAATATTCTCCATAGGATTCTATATTTTTTTTTCACGCAATACCAATTAAAGTCCCAGACAAAGAGTTACAATCGTTACAAAACAGAATTATTCTCTATGTCTGGCAAAACAAAAATCCAGCTTTAATAGATCCATTTTATATTGTCCCAAATCACAGGAAGGACTAGCTTTCCCAGAACGAAAAAGATATTACAGGGCAGCCCAACTCGGACAAATAATTAGTTGGTATAGTAACCTTGTCAAAAAAAGATATATAAAAATCCGATCTTAACCTTCTCATGTAACTTATGGGATTCTCTTAACATCAGAAATAATTTGACCACCCCTTTTTCCATGATGTACCCTCTATTTTCAAAATTTTCCTTTCACTGGGTTACAATAGGAACTGCCCAAATTTGTGGACTCAACATGGAGTCACTAGGGTCCTTCCCTAAACTACAGCTAACATTCAAGATCCCAAATGCTGAATTATTTAGATACTTACAACTTAAGCATCTCAGTCAAACAAAATACAAAAGGAATATGCCGCTAGAGATGACTCAATTTGCGTCCGGATATAACTCCCAATCTTTAACCTCAGTATTGTACCAAGCAATGCAATACATACCATCCCAGGGGACCCTAGGAAAGACAAACATATGTTAGCATGGGAAAAATACCTAGGCATCCCCATAGATATGGAATGGTCAATGGTGAAGCTACTAACAGCTCTGAACAGGGAGTTCCAAAAAATAATATAATATGTAAATGGGTAGGACAACTGAGGTTAGCAACGAGGGGAATAAAAGACGTGGGTGTAACAGTGATATAACAGCAGATGGAGAAGTCTCTGAAGACAACGTGTGTATGAAAGAGTAGTTCCAATGGAAACCGCTACCTGAGATCCTTGGGAAATAGAGAGACAATGTTGGTACCTCTATGGATCCCTCTTGTAGCACTCCTGATCCGCTGTCTTGCTGGCAGCGTGGACGAAGACGTCTTTACAATCAGCTGCACTTTCATCTCTGGCGCGAAGTTCCCGAGTGCCGGAAGTGCGTCACAGCATATCCGGTCCGTCCGGTAAACCTTCCTCTCCCTTGCAGGCGTGTGATTTCACGGGGGAGAATGTAGTGAGCGCCGACACCCACGCACCCTCTGATCCTCAGCGCGTCACTCCAATCCGGCAGCAACAACATATATAGGTGAAGATTGGAAAATAGAATCGCCAAAGTCCAAAAAATGCACCATCAGCTCACCAAGTGGAGGGCTAAAAAAGTTTTATTAAGACTACATAAAATAAAAAAATGGGGACAAACAAAAAACTAATACATAACAACCCTACGCGTTTCAGGTGCCTAAAACGCGTAGGGTTGTTATGTATTAGTTTTTTGTTTGTCCCCATTTTTTCATTTTATGTAGTCTTAATAAAACTTTTTTAGCCCTCCACTTGGTGAGCTGATGGTGCATTTTTTGGACTTTGGCGATTCTATTTTCCAATCTTCACCTACATATGCCATAGATATGGAAGCCTGGCAAGATATTTGGGAGGCAGCAGGTAAAAATTCTACATGCGTGGTAATAAAAGAAAACATATATAACATTTTATATCATTGGTATTATACTCCTGTCAAATTAAACTCAATGTATCCACCTGTTTCCCCCCTGTGTTGGAGGGAATGTGGCAAACCGGTCTCCATCCTACATATTTGGTCCCAAGATCAAACCCCTATGGGATAAATTCCTCCATTTGACAGAAGGCATGATCTGCCTTCGTATTCCCAGACCCCTTTCGTGTGATTTTCGGGGTGGCAATTCCCGATTTAAACAATCTTGAGTCTAGATTAATCACCCATATTTTTAACGCTGCAAGGTGCTCCATAGCCCACTTCTGGAAACGTAAAACCCCACCTCCTTTTCAGTGTGTCTGCAATAAGATATGGGATATAGAGTATCATGAGAGACTATCAGCTTTTCTCCACAATTCCACCAATAGATTTATAGACACCTGGGAGCTCAGGTTCACACATTTCAATAAACAAATACGGTTATAAGTTAGGTATAGATCTGTTAATACCTCAACACAGAACCCGCAACATTGAAAAGCCTAATTATCTCCTTAAAAATGTATACATTTTAATCACTGCACTATATACTCTGTACTTATCTCATGACCTGCCCCTTCCTTCCCCACCCCCCACCTTCCCCAAATATCATTTAACCCTTGTTCTGTAAACCATGATGCAATATGTTGATTTTGTTGTGAAACTGTCATAGAAATGTAAAATAAACAGTAACAAAAAAAATAATTAAGCACAGAATTAAAAAATCAGGAGTCACAGAAAAAACAGGACCATCACAGAAAAAACAGGACAGACACACAGATGCAAAACACAACAGATACATACAGGACAGGCAGACACCAATCCTCGCCTCCCTCTGCTGTCCATGCTGTTTCCTCCTCTGCTTATCTCCGACCACATGGCACGTGTTCTTGACATCTCCTCCTGATTGGCTGCTACTGGGCAATAAAACCAATTGGGAGGGAGAAAACTTCCCAGACCCCTAGCAACTGCCCTGCTTTCCAACTGCATTGGGACAACAGGGAACTCCCTTTTGATCCTCCCACAGCACCCAGGGTACTGCGGAAACCCCAGTTGAGAAACACTGTATTAGAATATGGTTTTCCAACACAATTATTGCAAGACTTAATGAAAAAAAGAACATCTTGGCCTCTATAAAAAAAATAGAAAAAATATTCTGCAGTGGTTAATGAGAATTTACATTAATGTGTCAAGCAGTCTGTTGACAAGCAAACCTTAATGTAATGTCTGTGAATAGAAAAATATCCAGAGCACAAACAGCATATGCTGACATTCATAAATAACACTTCGATTTTTGTCTGCACTATGGAATAATATTTGTCACCACGGGAATATAGTTGTTTTTAAGATTCACAGTGGTAATTTGCTGTTGATTATTAACTTTGATAATGTAGGCATTGAGTTTCAAGAGCCTATTGTAAGCCTCACACCATTATAATTATGTCTTCATTTTCTTAGTCTTTAGAAATATTTGACAAGCTTTTTGATAGTCCTGTGTGAACCTTTTAAACTACAAGTATTTTTAAAGTGGGAGTGGTTATACAAACAATAAAGCATTACAACCTCTAAAGCAAATCAAATTTGACTCTTTAATAATATTTGCACCTGGATTGAAAACCTATTTGAAGGACATACAACAGGGAATTGTCATAAATTGAACATTTTCAGGTTGGGCTAAATTTGTGAGTGAAGTACCTTGGGGATCGGTACTGGGACCCCTGCTTTTTAACGTGTTTATTAATGTCCTTGAAGTTGGCATAGAGAGTAAAGTCTCCATCTTTGCTGATGACATTAAATTGTATAAGGTAGTAAAATAAGAGCAGGATGTTATTTCTCTCCAGAAGGACTTGGATAGACTGGAAATTTGGGCAGGTAAATGGCAGATGAGGTTTACTAACGGTAAATGTAAGGTTATGCGTTTGAGAAGCAAGAATAAACTGGCGATTTACAAATTAAATGGGGATAAATTAGGATAATCCTTGATGGAGAAGGATTTAGGAGTGCTTATAGACAGCAGGCTTAGCAATAGTGTCCAAAGTATGCAAAGTAGCTGCAAAGACAGACAAGATCTTATCTTGCATTAAACAGGGAATAGATGGAAGGGAAGTAAACATAATTATGTCCGTCTATAAAGCATTAATTATACCACACCTTGAATATGGAGTACAGTTTGGGCACCACTCTATAGAAAAGACATTATGGAACTAGAAAAAGTGCTGAGAAGACCCACTAAATTAATAAAGGGGACGGATAATCTGATTTATGAGGAGAGGATAGCGAAATTAGATTTGTTTACATTAGAAAAGAGGCGTGTAAGAGAGTATATAATAAATATATACAAATATATTCGGGACAATATAAGGAGCTTTCAAAAGAACTATTCATCCCAAGGGCAGTACAAACGACATGAGCTCATCCCTTCACGTTGGAGGAAAGAAGATTTCACCAGCAACAAAGGAAAGGGTTATTTACAGTAAGGGCAGTTACAAGTACCCATGGAGATTGTGATGGCAGATAATATAAATATCTTCAATAAAAGGTTGGGCATCTTTTTAGAACGGAAAGATATACTGGGATATAAGTAAACATGGGAAATAAGTTGATCCAGGGAGAAATCTTATTGCCAGTATTTGAGATCAGGAAATAATTAAATTTCCCCCTTATAAAACATCATTGGATGATGTTTCACAGGTTTTTTTTTTGTTTGCCATCCTCTGGATCAAAATACTGTAAATACAAATATAGGATAAAGTATCTGTATCTAAATTTAGCATAGATTTTGAAACCTCATCTACTATGTAACTATGTAACTCTAATGAATAAATTAGGTCATCATTTATCATTGCTGGACATGCAGGAAGTGAAGCTTGGGTAAAGAAGATCTTAACGGTTTAGTGCAGGTAGAAGGGATTCTTTCCTGTGAACTGAAATGGAAAATATTGCTCCAAGAAGTCATTTTATAGGATCCTGGTTTAGGATCCTCCTACTGTATATACATACTTGCAGATTTGCAGCAGGCTGATATATATTACAAACAAAATCTAAAAAGGAAAAACAGCACACATCTAAAACACAACAAACCTAAGCTATCATAAAAAACATTATCCGTTTATGATTTCTGTGGTTTTCAATCGTTTTTCTCTCGAGGCACCCTATTCATAATGTTCCGTTGGTGAGACACCCCTACAATAGTGCAAACAGCTACACACACTTTGGACAGAGTTTCCCACAATCTGTAAGTGCAGGGGCAACATGATCTAAGGGGTCCCTTATTGTACCCCCTTGCAGTTTAGTTAGGGTTGTCAATTTGGGTTGATTCTCAAAAAATAACAGCAGACCTGCCACAACAGGAGTTCCTGGTCACATGAGAGCCTCAGCCCTGGCCACGGGAGATGGGGAAGGCCCCTAATTGAAGGAGAGGGGTGCGCTGGAGCAGGACATTTGGGGCCTGAGGGCACAGTTGTAGGCTTCATATCCAGGGGTGGTCAGCAGTCAAGAAGTTCTGCGATTGGAATGGGCCCCAGTGTTTTGGCAGCATGGTGGTTAGGCCTGTTTAGAGACCCCACCGCTCCTGTGATTTTTAACTTCAGGGCTGCCACAGAGGTAATCAGGTCCTGGGGTTTTTAATAGCGGGAATGGGTCCAGTTTGCAGCATGTGATGAGTAGAATGCTTGTCAATTTTTCTTGTTGCCACTCAGCACAGGTTGCCAACTCAGTAGACATGGGCACTGGTCATCCTGACACATTGGATTGTCTAGGACAACGGCTGTTCGAGGCTGGCATATGTGACTGTAGACGGACGTTCACAGAGGTACACAATTGGAGACTTTTATAAGGTGAAATTATAATAAGGCTTTATTGTGCCTTTTCCTTTTCATCAGAAAATCCATCCAAACACAGGGGGGGGAATAAAGCTTCTATTCACTTGGGAGTATTTCTAGTGAAACACTATGCAATTAATTCACATCTCCCTTAGTCAAGCATTTCTCCCAGCCCCAAACACATAGCTTGAAATAAGCAGATATAAGAAGTCTCTTAAGAATGAAAGTCTTATCTGTTTCTTGGAGGGAAAATCTTCTCAGTTCCTGGTTCAGCTCCCTTCACTCAGGGTGTGTCAGCTTCAGGTTTAGTAGTTTTCCCTGTGTCGTGAAATCAGCTCTGCTGTGTCTTCTGGCAGAGCTCAAGACATGTGGTGTCTCCAAAGGTCAGCTCACAAGTGAGCTAAGGAGTCACTTCCTGTCTCAACAGACAGGCTTTTGTAAGCAATCTAAATCAGGCAGGTGGTGTTTATTAATTGACTACCAGCAGTTAACCACCACACTGTTAGATTAAAGGCACATTACTTGAACAGGGATTACTCCCCTGTTGCATACCTCCCCTGTTTGTGGGAAGCTCAGGCTTGCCACGGCCAAAGCCCATCCTTCCACTCTCATTCTAGATATCTCTGTGACTTGAATGAGAGTGGATGGAGGAAGAGAACCCTCAGTCCTGCTTGGATTGGAGCCCTTTCTCCAGTTTATTCGTGTCTCCTCCTGAAGGTGCTTGAGATCAGCACCCCTCAGTCGCTCAAGGAGGACTTTTTCCAAGTATATTCTTTTTTCTACGTGCGCGGTCATGAGATTTCCCTCGCGTCGGGTGCTCGTCTTATTGTAGGCATACTGTATGGCAGCAGTTGCAGAGCGTTTAAGAACAGCCCTTTGAGTTTTCCGCTCTTGAAGCTGTCTCTCTGCCCTTTTCCCACTCAATGGGGTTGCTAGTTCAGCCTCTTTGAGATTAAGTTGCGATTCCACACCCACTTCCAGAGAATGTCCCATCTTTTGAGCTTCATCAGCTAAGGATTCTTCTGGTTTTAATTCAGCACATGTACCTTCTTTTGTTGCCTGCTTGGTGGCTGAAGGTTTTGCTAGTGCTTGTTTAGGTGGTTCAAATTTTGCAACCTTGTCTTTCAGATGAGTGGTATTCCCAGCTCTCACTGTACCCTTGTCTTCATGGGTTTTTGAGGCTGTGGGATACTGATGCTTAGTCAGGGTCAATACTTGTCCTTGTAGGACTGTAATCTCATCCACGAGAGATCCCTGTTTTTTGAGTGCATCTTGCAAGTCTCTTCTCAGGGTATTTATCTGTACACTTTGTTTTTTCTGAGCTTGCTTCCACATTTTCGCTGCATTGTGAAGCACTATGAACTTCTTTGCTTGGGCCACAGTTACTTGTTTCAGTTTCTGGACCTTCTTGTGCTCCCTTTTGTGCCGAGTCACCTGGGTTCTACGATTGGCCTTTAGCGATGCTTTGGTGATGCTCAGGGTAGCCTTCAGTTTCTCATGCTGCTTTGCAGGGACATACTGGGTCATCAGACGTTCCTGCAGCACTTGAATTTCTTTAACAGCCTGCAGATTGTCATCCTGCAGAGTTCGCTGCTTCTCCTCTGCCTTCTCGAGGTGCGTACGCAGACCTTGCAGTTGGTTCTGCAGTCGGTGCTCTGCTTCAAACTTCTCACCTTCCAAAAGTCTATTTATTTCTTTAAGCTCGTGCAGCTTTTCATTTTTTTCCTTGACGTCGTTTGTCAAATTAAAATTTTCTTCTTTGAGTTTTACGTTTTTTCTTTGTAATCTTAAATGTTCTCCTTTTTCAGTCTCTGTACTATTCAGGGCTTCTTTGCAGTCCTCCTTCTATTTACGCACATCTGCTTTGAGACTGACAGTCTCCTGGCGTGAGACATCCTTCTCTAGGTTGAGGGTCTGACGCTCCTTCTGGGAGACTTGGAGATTTGTATTAAGATTGGCAATAGTTTCTTTAGCAATGTCCAGCTCCTCAGCTCCTTTCTGGAAACTTCCAGGTCTGTTCGGCAGCTGTTGGTCTCATGATGTGAGGCATCCAGTGCTCTGCGGAGTGTCTGAACCTCTTTCTGAGATACGTCCACCTCTATCCGGACACTGTTGACCTCCTGTTGTGAGGCATTCAGCTCTATGCGAAGAGTGTGAACCTCTTGCTGGAAGACTGTCATCTGCTTCAATGCCTCCTCATACTTCCGCTTTAGCGTAGCCACCATTTTATCAGATTGGCTCTGCTTTCCATCCATGGCGGAAATAGTAGCATTTGCAGTATCTAGCTCAGTCTTGAGATCGTCCAATTCTGTCCTGGCTAACGAGTAAATTGTGAGCACATCTTTTTGTAGCCTCACGTTATTTTTCTGTAGCTCTGTGTAACCATCTTCCTTTTGTTTCAATTGTTCACGGGGCATATCAAAGTCATGCCTGGCATTTTTCAGGGCATCTTGAGGGTTGGTCAAGGGATCGTCACTCACTGGTTCCAGCTCCACTTCCCTGGGATGTCGGTTGAGGGTTCCTCACTGTTGGCACCGAACTGACACTTCTTTGGGGTACACGACTTCTGCCTTGGGGCCTCTGGATATTCGGTTAACCGCGGGACGAATTCTCCATTTTCTCTAGGCTGCAGGGCAACTCGGTCCCCCTTTTCCTCCACAGGATCTTCGGACGTGTCTGTTCCTTCCACGGTAAGTGAAGAACCGCTTTTCTTTTTCCGCTTTTTTGTTTTGGATGACTCCGTCCCATCAGGAATACTGGGGTCTCCTTCTTTATTTGATACTTTAGCAGCTTCATTATATACGCCAGGCTTTTCTTGCAGTTGCTTTAGCTGACAGAAATATTGGGTGATCTGCTGCTCCCGCTCTTTCTCTTGTCGACCATATTCATCATCATAGAGGGCGGTCTTTTCTGTTCGTGCCGAGTTCAGGCACCCCCACCATTCTTGGGGTGTTTTGTGGATGTGACTCGGTTCGGGTTCCCCGTAAGAGATGTCTTCCTCTTTATTGGACTGGAAGGGCCACTCTTCCGTGGGGTAGGGTTCATTACAGGAACGCTGCATCTTGTCCTCCATTTTTAGGCTATCAGGTGTAATTTTCTTCCTGACCTCAGGAGGCGCTATTGCAGCTGTTGCCATTGTATTTGCTAGAACCCCCAATTGTGGTAGTCGTACAGGTGGGCATACCCTGCTTGTAGAAGTCGTAGCTCTCACAGGCATCTCTGTAGACTTTTCTTTCTTGGGTAATTTTTTACAATATCAGCAGTACTGTGCATGCATTTTCTCTTATCAGGTATACAAGATGTGCAGTTGCTAGGTAAAAACGTCTCTTTGCTTTACACCATTTACTTGCTAGGTGTAATCTCTCATTAGGTATGCTGAATGTGTAGTTGCTAGGAAAAAACTTCTGTTTGCTTTATACCATTTACTTGCTAGGTGCAATTCCTCCGCTTCAGCAACAGAATTTGGTTTTCTGCCTGAGTTCAGTAATTTTCAGTCTCATCTTTGGGTGTCTGTTTTTGCTCCCAAGATATATATAGGCAGACTTGTTTTTACTTGCAGAAAAAAAAACATTCTTTGCAGTGGACTATTTCTTTCATTCCCGGCAGGGTGACTCAACACTCAGCAATTGGCTTTGAAAAACCTTTTTACACAGTTCAGAAATCCCTTTTTCCCCTATAGGGCAATTTTACACTCAGCATTTGTTTGCTAAAAATTCCCCTGCTTCAGCACAGTCTTGTATCAATTTTCACACTTTTTTGCATATACTCCATTCACAGCTGGTAGCCCTATGCGGTGTGGCAACCTTTATTTGCAAAATCAGTACCACTCGTGGGTCACCATCTGTAGTCACTGCTTCAGCGAAACTTTTGAAAACAACCAACACCTATCCCTTTTTAAGGGCTGGCTCACTTCTTAAACCCTGACTATGGCTGGAAGGCAAAACCCCTATTTCAATGACCATATTACACTTTGTGATAGGCAAATAAGGTTTTAGCTGTTTCAGTAGTCTCTCTCTTCTTGGGATTGGGGCAAAGAGTCCATCTTTGGTTTTGTAAGTTTTCACTAGTGTGTATCCCTTTAACTCTGATCTCTGCTGCATGAGGTTTTTTTTTTTTTTTTTCTAAGTTGCTCAGACTGTTTGTAGGCAAAAAGCATAAAAAAAAATTCACATAAAAATCTCCGGTCCTTTTTAACTTCAAAGACACCTCTCATCTCACTTCGGACACCATATGTAGACGGACGTTCACAGAGGTACACAATTGGAGACTTTTATAAGGTGAAATTATAATAAGGCTTTATTGTGCCTTTTTTCCTTTTCATCAGGAAATCCATCCAAACACAGGGGGGGGGGGGACAAAGCTTCTATTCACTTGGGAGTATTTCTTGTGAAACACTATGCAATTAATTCACATCTCCCTTAGTCAAGCATTTCTCCCAGCCCCAAACACATAGCATGAAATAAGCAGATATAAGAAGTCTCTTAAGAATGAAAGTCTTATCTGTTTCTTGGAGGGAAAATCTTCTCAGTTCCTGGTTCAGCTCCCTTCACTCAGGGTGTGTCAGCTTCAGGTTTAGTAGTTTTCCCTGTGTCTTGAAATCAGCTCTGCTGTGTCTTCTGGCAGAGCTCAAGACATGTGGTGTCTCCAAAGGTCAGCTCACAAGTGAGCTAAGGAGTCACTTCCTGTCTCAACAGACAGGCTTTTGTAAGCAATCTAAATCAGGCAGGTGGTGTTTATTAATTGACTACCAGCAGTTAACCACCACACTGCTAGATTAAAGGCACATTACTTGAACAGGGATTACTCCCCTGTTACAGTGACCATATGGATGACTCAGGAGTGGCAATCACAAAATTTTCAGCCATCCCACCAGTGCCAGTGTTTGGTACTGTAGGCACAGCAGCAGGGGGGGGGGGGGGTGGTGGGGGTTAGTGGAGGGGCATTGTTGAATTGTTTTGAGAATTTCAATATATAATTGAATAGACAAGAGCTAGTTAGGCAGCAGTATGCACTGGTGTAGCGGACAGGGGCGGCAGTATTGTTAGGATTGGATAACACTTGCATGGGAATTTTCGGGTGTGGCTGGTATAGTAAGGGGTCAAGGAAACAGTCAGCCTTCAAGCAGTGTAGCGTCTGATGCAGGGATTCCTCTGACGTGTCAGTTTAGACCACCGTTGGTTAATTTGAGAATTTCTCACTTGGGTGTTGTCCCTATAAAGGAATCTGGGACCTTCCGCTTGAAACTTGAGGGAGACTGCATTAATAATGGGATAGATCCTGAGTTGTGCCGGCTGACATCAGTTGATGCCAGGAGGCAGGAGGTGTGGGAGAGGTTCTCTTTTGGCAAAGGCTGATGTGGAGTTGGCCATCCGTCATGTTTCCATCTGTTGGGGTTTTGTTTTTACAGTCAGTTTTTCGTCAATCTATGCACCATTTTTTTTAAAATATTTTTTTTCCCTTTATTGGCGTCTTGCAAGGTACATACATGTGGATAATAAGATGACATTCACAGCATAACAAATCATTTTGGAACACAGGCATATGACAGTGAAGTACTCTGAGACACACAATAAACCATTTTTTTCCTATTTTCAGTCGTGAAAAGAAAGGGGACTACGAGGGACGGGTTGATAGTTGGGAACGACATGGGGAAGATGAGGGGGGGTGGGGTGGGGGGAGAGGAGGAAGGGATTGTGGCGGGTAGGGTGCTCCAGCCCTCGGGCCCAAGGGTATCAGAGTTGGACCAGGGCTTGCAACAGTGTCGGCGCCCCAGAGCCTGGCCAGGGCTCCCAGGATCTATAGAATTGAAGCATTCTCTGCTTCAGCATGGCTGTCAGTCTCTCCATGTTCATGACCCCGTCTATTCTTTTAATTACTGTTCTCCTGGAAGGGGCCTTTACTTGTTTCCAGGCCGCTGCGATACAGCATCTGGCGGCCGTAAGGATCGCCGAGGTAAGTCTGGCTGTAGGGGCGGGGAGGTCTTCAATTGGTCTCCCCAGCACGTACGTCAGGGGGTCCAGGGGAACCTCCAATCCTAAAGTTTCAGTCAAGAGACTTTTGATCCTGGTCCAGAATCTCTGGCTCTCTGGGCATGCCCACCAAATATGGGGCATGTCCCCCCTTTGACCACATCCCCTCCAGCACACGTATGTGGTGCCTGGGAAGATCTGGCTCAGTCTACTCGGGGTTAGGTACCATTGGAATAAGATTTTATAAATATTTTCCTTCGTGATTGAGCAAATTGATGTTTTGGTGGCAGCTTCCCAGATATCCTCCCAGTCTTCCAGGTCGATTGGGATGTTTAGATCAGCGCTCCATTTTTGCATATATGAGTGTGAGGGGGGGGGGGGGGAGTGGGATGCCTCTAATGTTCTATAAACTTTGGAAATTAAACCTCTCTGGTATTCCCCCTTTAGGCAGAGGGTCTCGAATCTAGTGCACGCTGGGAATTTAAGGTTAGGGGATTGGGCTCTCAGGAAGTGCCTTATCTGAAGGTATTTGAAGATGGGGAGGTCTGGGGAGGAGAACTTATTTTTAAGTTCTTGGAAGGACAGGACTCATCGCTTTCCAGGAGATCCGCAACCACTCTGATTTTTAGGCCTTGGAATTGGACCAAATTTGGTACTGGAGCACCCGGGTGGGAAGTCCGGGTTCCCGAAGATGGGGGTGAGTTGTGAGGGGGATGAAGCTATGCCATGTGTCCCTTTAGTTTTAGTCCAAGTAGACCACGTGCACCTCATCGCCCCAAGCTCAAATCTCAGGGGCCTCCTTTCTTTGTGAGCCTGAGACCATAGTAAGGCCGAGAGGGGGGTGGGGGCCATTTTTTGTATTTAAAAAAAAAAAAATGTTATTAGTTAATTTCTTGAACGTCTTTCTTTTTGTGGGTCCTAGGGATACTCAAGTTTGTTTTTGGTTGCTCCAATGTTTTGACAGATAGCAAGGAAATACGGCGTTCCGTTGGCTAGGAATATAACAGAGGGGCCAAGTATAGTCCTCCGTTTTCTTGTCATGAAAATAGATACTGAGAACATGGTTTATAGGCTACCAGAGCATACGTTGGAGGTTATGCTGCATTTATTTAGTTCAGTTTAGTTTAGTTGCAGGAAGTTAAATAATTATTCTAAGACAGATGCAGGCATTATTAGGGCACTTGGACTTTGACGGTCCATTTTTTTCAAGAAGGTTATCTGCTTCACTTTTTCGAGTTTCATAGTCAATAAAGGATTGTATTGTGGAAATGTTTGTCTCGGATTGGTTGCTGAGAATAAACTCACGCTTCTGATAAGGGGTAGTATTCTGTGAATGAATGTCAGAGGTATTATAACCCCTTGCGCCCCTCAGTTAGTTCTCCAGTCTCTAAGATTCTCAGATTCTAAGTTTCCAGTTTCAAGTCTCCAGCAACAAAAGGGCTGCTTCAGCGAAATCTGCCTGGAATATTTTCTGTCCTGTTTTTGCAACTGTTATCAGGGTTAGGATTCCCTGCACCTAGGAGAGTCTAGGTTGGTACCACAATTTCCAAGTAAGTGTGTCTTTTTGCTGTAGTTTGTGTATCATTGTATGCCTTTTCTTGTGAATATATTTGCAATTTATTTCATAAACTTGTTTTGCTCAATGCATGATCCTGGTAAAAAGGTGTAAATTGCCTGGTCTCCAATTTGAAGCAAATGATGATTAATATGGAGCACATTTTTCTAGTTGTAGAGATAGGACTATTTTTGTCCCCGAGATATGTGAGATGTTTGCTACAGTATGTTCAAACGTTTGAAAAAACATTGGCTAGAATTATTTTTTTCCACTGTTTAATTTAATCGATTTTATGGGGTACAAAAAGAAGAAAAAGAAACATAAAGACACAGAAATAAAAGGGACACATAAAACTGTAGACGTACACGTGAATAAATGTAAACATACCATACCAGAAAAAAGGAAAGCCCCTGCCTGTGTACTATGGGACCCAGTGTTGAGCCATAACCAGCAGCTCCAGCACTAGTCCTTCAGACCAAAATCAGCTCACAAGAAATCTTACAAGAAGACAACTCTGAGTCAAGTATCTTCAGACGCTAGCCATGGCCCCCATGTTACTGAGAATCAGTTTCTTCTCTCCCTTGTAAAGGCTGTGAGTCTTTCCATGGTCAAAATAGGATCATGGAACCCGGCTTCCATGATCATCTCTGCTCCTGCTCAACAGGTGGGGTCCCAGGGGAGAGAGTGTGTGGGGCCTCTGCAAGCGCTGGGCCTGGTGCAGTGGCATCGCTGGCACCACAATCAAGCCAGCCCTGACCCCCATATATTTACAATGTCATATTCTGTCACATGCTCATAAATAGTTTACAATGGTAAGACTTCCAACCAGTGGCATAGCTATAGCGCGGGCAAAGACCGGGGGCCCACGCTCTTGGAGGCCGACTCTCCAGGGTGACCAATCCACAAGTGTCCTGGCATATTTGCTGACCGTGCATGCGCGATCTACCTACACCACTGCTTTCAAGAAATACAAATAGTGTTAGCTGGAATTAAATTGACTGCAATAAAATACAACAGCTTTTTCCAGACAGTAAGACTTTATCACGTGCAGGCGGCATCTCTTTGTCAATTACTTCATGGACTAAAGAGAACAGTACTGTAGCTTTATTGGTCGCTTATTTCATGTGAAAACAAAAATGGAAAATAATAGATAATATTATACTATTTTATTGGACCAACAAATACTGTGGTGTACAGTGTAGAAGTTTTTGAACCTTAATGGTTTCTGCTTCATTTTTCAAGAAAATTATAAAAAGGGATAATTTGCCAGTATATTAATTGGGGGAGGGAATAATGAAACTCCGATAATGGGCGTCGAAGCTCAATTCTCATTAACGTCCATTGACTTTAAAGACGGGGAATTCTATTTAACACTTTGGATGCCCTTTTTGACGTAGCCACCATGTCATGGGGTCTGGCACTCCAGGGGCCACAAGATACATTGTCTTAAGTCATGGGCTTTGTTGATAATTTTCCTAGGGATGTCGCGTTCTGCGCTACAGTGGAACACTGAATGCAATCTAGCCAGAAGAGGAGGAGGAGGAGGAGGGCTCCTGTTCCTGACATCAGTGACGCCGCAATCACATGATAGCTTCAAGGAGTGGTCACATGATAGTGTGGCAGTTTGGGGCCGCAGCCCGTCTGGCACTCAGAAGGCTAATAAGCTGTGCTAAGTTGATTGATCCATAAGGTTCCTTACAACTTAGCACCATTTAGTAAAAATGGACCATAATATAAAATGGTATCAAAGTGCCACCCAACAAAATGATATACTGCTCATTATTATTATTATTATTTGCAGCACATTGCAAAGTAAAGTGCTACGCGCCGCTCTGGCAGCAAAATGGTTAAGACCCTGTGAGTTTACATACTCTACATAAACCAAATTGGGACGCATGCCCTCGCCGCTTTTAATTCCAGTGAGAAACTTGACTTTAATGGACAGCCATATTTAAAGCTCCCAACCACTCAACCTTTAGATTACTCTCTGAGATAAAAGAAAAGACAGCATTTTCAACAATTAAAAAATAATAAATTACTGTACTACATCTTTATTTTTTTAATGGCAATTCAGATCAGCTTTGTAAAAATGTTAAACCCACTGAGACGTATACAAGTGGCATCTAAATATGCCACTTATCTTGCATCCCCACTAGCAGCGGTTTCAAATTCCCTAACCCGAGGCTCCCATGTGCTGGATCGTTGAAACTAAACATGTTGTAATCCATAATTGTGCAGGATTTATTTAATTTAGCATTTTATTTATAGTTGGATGGGGAGCGTAATGTCTTTCCAGCGCTGTGCAGTAAGATCTGTCAATTTTTATTGTGGATTTTCATTGAGTTCTCCTAGCTCAGATGCGAGATCATTAAGAAGAACGCTTTATCTTCACTCTTGCTTGTCAGCGTATAGAGTGAATGGAGATGAACTGAGGCAGTATTGCTTTCTTTCTTTTTCAAGTCATTGCTGTGGCTGCAGTGCTCCTACTAGATGCATTCGCTTCCCAGTGGGCCTTAGGCAGGGTGCTCTGCTCGGTATCCCCCCATGGTTTTACTTTTAATCTCCACCTCCTAATTTAGTGCACTGTTTTATTATTTACAGTTGCACTTGAATAGCGGTTTCTTTTAAAATTTTGTTTGTAGACCGCTTTTTCTGGTTGGTCACATAACTGTGGCCAACCTGATGTATGATTTTGATTGGCAGTTTTTCGGCCTACAAAATAGATCTAGTGCTACTGTAGGTAAAGACAGCTATTCCTCCTCATGACAGGAAGAATTTGCCATGAACTAACTTTATGCATTGGCCCTAAAAATGTGTGTAAAGCGCTCATCGATGTAACAGTTTCATTACTGGTGTTTAACCTATATTGCAGTTGCAAAAGCTGAATGGTACCTTTCCTCCAATCAATTGATTTAGAGAAAAAGGCATTTCATTCATACAAATGAACTATACTCAAAAGGGCCTGTGCCGTGCAGAACGAAAGTGCTAAACTAGAGACAGGGCAGCTTTGAAGAAGGACACCTTTCTAGAAAAAAGAATTTAACATTTTTTTTTACATTTCCATGGTAAACAAATAGGGTGTTTTTCACAATATTTGGTAAATATTAATGATCACAAACACATTCATTAGTCATATAAATTGTTAGCTTAGCTCTCTTCCTTAATTTGCACAGTGATTGTGATACCATCAGCAGTCAGACATATAAACAGAAGAAGCTGACAGGCTTGAATCATGTGCTCCCAACACGAAGCGATACATATTCATTTTTTTACATGGTATTAATAAGTAAAAGGGTAAAAATAATTCCAGAAGATATTCAGTATTTATATCTGGCATATCAGAGGTTAATTTGAGTTACTAGTTACTGTTAAAAATACAGGGAATTGTGTTTATGGCAGGTCAAGCCGCTGACCTTGCCTAGCTTTTATGTGTTGGTCTAGGAGTGAGGTCAATGCCTGGTTTTGGAAATTGGAGGATTGAACTATGGCGTCACAACTTCTTCTGGTTGTGGAAATAAACAAAGAAACCTGTTAATGCATCTTGAAAGACATTCTTGAGGTTGGGGCCAGGAAGATATTCCACGTGATGGTTTGAATGTACTAAATATGAACTATCAGGGAACTAACTGCAATGCACAAGCATTGCAAATGGTTCTTTGTAACAAGTGCAACCAGACAAATGAAATTATATGAAACACTTCAAAAATAGGCTCTTTACATGCAGCAAACGTACCCGAACATATTGATATGAATCACGTTATTCTAGGAGCTACGGATATAAAGATATGTGACAGTTTTTATCATGATCCTGTGAACCACAGACCCAGTATGGTCTTTCTCCCTCCAGCAGAAAAGAGAGGTACATGAGAATTCTGCCAGGTAGTGTTAGGACCTGCAGATTGGTCATGCCGGGAAGTGGCTGCAGGCTTATAACCTTTTGGCCAAAGGGTTTAACTAAATGACACTTTTTCATGAGCAGATAAGCACTGAGGTATTGCACTATATGTTGTGTCATTTTGTATGATGCGCTGGCCTTTCTGTTTTTGTAAAGATATGGGACATTTGATATATTCAGGCATTTGTTAAATTGAAAAGAGTTATTCCTAATCCATAAAGGTGCAATTACAGATTGACCAGGAATGGGGGTTAAGGATACACCCAGAAAGGGGCATATGCTGTGTTTCAATTAAGTGAATTTAGGACACAAACCCTGCATTTAGAATATATGAAATTAGAATGTATTTATTTATAAAATGTTTTGCCAGGAAGTAATACATTGAGAGTTACCTCTCGTTTTCAAGTATGTCCTGGTGTCAACAGATGTCAACAAGAGACGTGAATTCTAATATTCCAATCTCCATGACCTCTTGGAGTAAGCAGATATTGTTGTTATGTGGTAACATATTGGAACTTGCATATACCCTTTTATTTTATGAGATTGTCTGCATTTATTGTGTAGTATGTTTTCTGTAACCTAAGCACTGTACTATTGTTGTACATTAAATCTAATCTAAATCTGACTTTGGGTTCTGATAGAACTTTGCACGTTTTGTAGAGAGTATCGCATTTTCGGACACGTAGATTTTTGTTTGTTAAGTACATATTTGTCTTGGCAAACAGGGACCAAGACTCTTGATATCTCTTTGGTGGTGACAGCGATTTAAGATATATTTATGATAGGTTGAGGGGAGATATTATTCATTTGAGAGACCTGTGTGCAGGTGAAGGTGAGTCAGCTAGATAGCTATATGTATTAATCCTTGTCACATATACAAGCCACGTGCTCACAGGTGTGCCATTCGTGACAGTTTACTTGAAGAGTGGCTGAATCCTTCTAAGGATGACTGCACTGTTAAGTTTATTTTGTATTTTTCATCTTGCTACATCGAACTACCCCTTTAACAACAACCGCTAACCTAACCGTAACCTAAATGAGGTGACCCTTTATCTTCAAGAAGAGACTATCAAAGCATTTCACAGCCCACCAGGCTTCTCCAGCAACCAGGGGGTTAACAGCATAGTGTCCTTTGGTGATATGCCTCCCCCATCACCATAGGTCACACTAGCCTGTCCGTCAGTGTCAATGTAAGCAAAACACTTTACCCAATTAGATTGTAAGCTCTATGTGACAGGGGCTCAATATGTATGTATTATTTCAGTTACACACAGATCTGCAATCACTGGTAGTAATACAGTGTATATAAGGATAAATAGTTATTTTTATGAATGTAAGCTCCTTGGAGCAGGGACTTCCTACAGTACGTGTTATCTCAGTTTGCCTTAACATATATGTACTCTTTTGTCATACAAGGTTGTTGTCAGCCTTCCCACATTGTACTACGCTGCAGAATATTTTGGTGTTATAATAATGAACGAGATCTTGTTGCTGCTCAGTAACTGTTTTGTATCGCTGTGTTAAAGCATTGCCCTTAGCAGTTTGTTAACCTACTGTATATGATGCTTTTTTAAGTTTTACCAGTTTGCTTGACCCAGCCAACAGAACAAGAGGCCATAAATCTTAGTCAAGCCATCACAGAATGGAGCAGCTAAGCAGTCCTGACTCCTCATTCCTTCTGAGAAAAAAACCAACCTAATTTCTTGTAATGTGAGCCCTCCTGAGTATGGCTGTGTCAACGTATTATACTTTTTACTTGGCTGTATTGATTCTGGTCTACACCAATGCAGTCCATAATGCTGCTTAATGTTATTGATGAGCCATCAGTCACGTGGAGAAGTGTAGGGCTTGCAGGTCTCCCTGAACCACAGAAACTTTTTGGAGGACAGTGATGGAGAGAGAGGGAGGAAGATGCAAGCCAAGCACTCAGGCACGGCTCATTTCCATCGGTGAAACATTAATGATAGGTCTGTACTAAATGCTACTGTATGAATGGGTAGGTGCTTTTGAAGCTTTATATTCAGGAAATAATTATGAATTCAGTGGTCAATCATAGGATGTCAGCAATGCACTCTTCTTCGTGAGTAACAACTGCACGTCCTGAGCTGAACAACTTTACATTTAGATTTTACTTCCATTGTTTAATGAATAGTTTACCCATTGAAAAATAAGAATTTACCTACTGAACTATAGGAATCATTTAGTCGCATTATATTGTACTTTAGGAATAGCTCACCTAATGCATTAATAAACGGTTTACTTTACCTAATGCAGGGGTGCGCACACTGCCTGCTCTCCTCCTCAGTCGCGCCCCCTCACCTCTAATGTTGAGTCAAATGACGCTGCGGGGTCATGTGACATCACGTGACCCACGGTGCCACTTGATGTCACGTTTCCATGGCAACGGGCGTCATTTGAAGCCGGACGTCAAATGAAGGCGTCATTTGAAGCTGGGTAAGTAAGTTTACTCTCAGCGCGAGGCCTCTGTAAACGCGACGCCCCCCCAGAAAAGTCTCAGGGGGCGTGCCTCCCCGTTTGCGCACCCCTGACCTAATGCACTGTACATGTCGTTTATCTTTTACATTATTGGAAAAGTCTCCCTGTTACATTATAGGAAGCTGTACCTATTGGGTTATAGGAATAGTTTGTCTATTGCACCGTAAAAAGAATGATTACATATGCAGTTTAGAAATAGCTTACAGAATACATCATATAGTAGAAAGAGTATATAGTTTATTATATGAACGGTTTATGTATTGCACTATAGGAATATTCACACATTACAGGGAGATTATGCAGGACTCAATAGTTTGCCTCTTATATTATAGTAAGAAGTTAATTCATATATGAATTTGGATTATGGTGTTTTTGTGAATGTGGTAGCAAGAATCCTAAAATATAATTGGGAACTTTTTTTTTTGTTTAAGTAATTGTTTAAAAAAATTAAATTGCAAGAAAATTCACTGATATCTGAAAGCCTTCTTTAAAAATGGAAGTAATTTATTTCATAAAACACGAAAAGGTAGAAGCAGCACTCCAAATGCAGTAACAGTAAGGGTGGTGCACTAGGGGAAAATAGTAGAACATAAACACTAACACCAAGTCCAGATAGAAGTGGTGGGTCACTATGTACCCAATTTGCGTGCACTCAAAGACCTATAAAAGTGAATTGCGTAATATAGTATTGTGACTATGTGATTCTAGATGCTAGTACCCCAAAAAATAAAGCAAGTACCAGAGAATATGTAATTATTAAAATACATTTATTAATATATGATATTTAAAATAAAGGGGGTATATGTAATGTAAGGTGGCGACAAATGTTGTACCGACAGAAGCCAGTGGTAATAAAATCACTGGAAGGTGAATAGTGGTAGTATATTGAAGAGATCGGGGACTGACCAAATTGAGTTTACTAGAAGGAAAGGACTCCCTAATAAAGCCCTCCCGTCCATGACCACAATACAATGTAATGGCTCTACTTTGCCATGGTGAGAATGGCTACAGGGAACCAGAGCAAGATAAACCATGGTGGTAACAGATTTCAGAGAGCCATAGCGTAACTGAGTATCAAGTATCCTATGCCAAGGGAATGACGGTTACAGTGGACTGAAGCAACTGGCCATGGTAAGAACGGTTTCTGGGAGCCACAACCTAACCGGGTACCCTGTTACAAGGTATGGGTAGTAAGGGTCGGTGTTACGCTCAGAATTGGTAATGTTAATACTGATAAGTCAAGAAGATGACAATTCATATAGCACCATGTGAAAGAAAAAGTATGTCAACAACGGCAACAGGGTATTCCTGGCATAATTCTCTAATAGGTGGCAGTGAGCCCACTGGTTGCTTGCTTTTTATAGCAATTATAGCACAAGTTGTAAAGTGATGCAACAATAATCAGCTCTAATTAACCAATCCACATCCCATCAGTGGAGGTCTCTATATAGTAGAGAATCAAGTCTCAAGGTACAGTACCTTCTAAAGAAGTAAACTGTAGCTATTATCAGTAAGTGACTGTCTGGATGGATCGTTCCGGTCAGTGTATATTCTTCAATGGCTGTAGCAGCAATCGGCGCCCTTGTAAGAAGGCGTATGTCCCAGAAATACCAAAGATATTAGTCAATTAGATCTGCATATGTTCATACAGCATTTTTAGGAGATATGCTACACTATGTATGCAGGGCTTTGATAAGAAGACCCATTAAGAAGCTGATATTCTTTTGTCCTTTGTAGGAGATTTTTGAGCGGCAGATTTTTCCTGTGGGGCCTAATGGCAGTAGATAATGCAAGTAACCTGGTGGCAGCATTAAATTGGGGCAGCCAAATTATCCCACTTGTATTTCTACTAGGTAGGACCTTTGTTTGCATTCATCATGAGTGTAAGAATAATGATAATGCTCAATTATTGAGATAGGTGGTTACTATACTTTACTGCCTGAGAACAAAGGAGGAATATCTTCTGGCCACTTTCTAGATCTTTGCTTCAAATGTGAGAAAATGAAAGGTGTTGTGCCTAGGGCAAAGCAAACAGTAGCACACTTTATGTATAAACTTATGTCTAGAATGCAAGCATTGATGGAGGCCGAGGATGGAAGAGGAAAGTGAAGGACTATAGTCAGATTCATCATAGGTGCGGCGTTACCTATGGTCAAATACACCAGTGAATGTGATAGATAAAATAGCATCACCAGGAAGGAACCAGCATAGGGGTGCTACCTCAAGTGTTAACCCAACATCACTCCATTGTAAGGGCATAATGTTGGTTCTTGTGGTAGTGTTTTCAGTAGTAGTACTGTAGTATCCAAGGTAGTTTCCTTGTGGGACATATTCCCATGTTATGGTTTGGTTTGTGTGCGGCCACAAATAAAGGAGGCGGTGGGAGGAAGGGCGGCTCACATGGTAAGGCATGCATGAATGACACAATCTATCTTGCTTCCGACTCTGACCATCTACATTACTGGGTGGAAAAATGGAAATGTGACCTGAGCTGGCATGCATGGTATAAGAAAGCCTCAGCTGATGATGGAGGAAGCCGTTCCTGTGTCCCTCTCTAACATTTGCCGACATTCTTTAAATCTCCCGCACCACATGACCAGGAGATTTAAACTTTGCGGGGATACCGGCACCCTATACCGGGGCCTGTAACTTGGGAAGAATGGGGTCCCAGGGGCTGAAATTAATGTGGTTCAGCTCCGGAAACGGCTTTATTACCTTAGTGACGAGGGGGCAGGGGGGGAACGCTGCAAATGCTGCCTGTGGACCCGGCCCCGGCTCCCAACGTGGGAAGGAGGGGAAGCACCGTGGCGAGCCCGTGCCAGCCAACCCGGCTCCCCCGCATCAACCTTCGGAGGACCAGGGGCAGGAGGATGACCAGGGGTCAGGGGGGACCATGGGTCAGGTCGGACCAGGGGCCGGGGGAGAAATGAAATGTTCCACGGGAATTAGCCCACCAGTCTCTCCCCCCAAGTCTACCTCCTGCCCCCCCCCTTGAGCCTACCTCCCCCACCCCACCCAAAAATGCCAACCACCCACCATCCCTACGACCCTACCTCCGACCCTGGGCAGCAGCCGTGGGAATCGGAGCAGGGGGGGAAGCAAGGCAACAAACAATAGATGAACCTTCCTCTGAAGCTTCTGGTGGGCAGTGACCTGGGAAGCAGCACCCTGCGCAGGGATGTAGGAAGCAGCAACCACCCACCCAGTCAAGGTCAGTCACCCACCCAGGCAGTCAACCACCCAGGCAGTCAGTCACCCACCCAGGTAGTCAGTCACCCCCCCACCCAGGTAGTGCGCATGAGACCTCTGCGCATGCACACCGGGATCTCCGGCCGGAGTATTTTTTTGCACATGCACCAAGCCCGAGGGCCTGATTGCGTGCTGCCATACCCCGCCACCACCATAACCCGCCGCCGCAGCAGCATATCGCCAGCGCCCAAAATCCGGTCGCTTCGATCACTGATCACCACTGAGGATCAACAACACTACTTTCCTGAACTTGTCCCTCGTCCTCAACTGCCCCCTGTCTGTGCCTTCCCCCTCCTCAACTGGCACATTGTCAGAATCAGCAGAAAGAACACAACTAGTGCCATTCTGCAGAGGTGCTTCCACAGTGCCTCACTGTCAGTCCTTGACCCTGAATCTGGGCATTGTGGTCACTCAGAAACTGGCTCAAACAATAATGAGGTTGAGTGGTAAACCTCCCCCTCCTTAGCTATCATACTCATAAAACAGAAGGGGCAGGGTGCCAGGCTTAGGAGAAAAAGTGGGAAAGTGCCCTTCCTCACTTCTTACATTCTTACCATAATGATGCTGATGTGGTGGCACTGGTACTACTACTATTGATGGTGGTTGTAGTGGTGACTGAAGTAGTGGAGGCAGTGGTATTAATGGCTGTGGTTTGGGCCTCCCAAGACCACCTCATGGGAGTGCCTCCTTTGACATGGCCTGCTCCCTCCTAGTCCTCCGCTATTTTGCTTGTCCCCTCCTCGCCTCCTACCTATCAAAATCAGAAAGACACTTAGAGGAAATAAAATCATAAAATGTATTTAAAAAAACTGTAAAATTAAACATAAAAAACAATAACACTACCTAAATATATCTAACACTTACTCATAGTGTAATGACTAACACTAACATTGAAACACAATTACACCAGTACAGTCTCACTCTCTGGGGGCTATGCACTAAGCTCAACGGCTTTGCGTTCTGATTTTCCAAAAAAGCAGGTTCGTTAAAAAGTGAAGCCGGGGACGCGATTCACTAAGGCCTTGAGCCCATTTTTTAATGTATCTGCTCAAAATAGCTCAGAACAGCCGCAGCGTTACAGGCCCCGGCATGGGGCATCGGGTGCCAGTGTCGCCGCCATCTTTATAGCGTGGGCTATATAAAGATGGCAGTGACACTGGCACCGATGCCCAAAACCGGGACCTGTAATTCGGGAAGCAGGGGGTCTCTGAGGCAGAAATCAATGCGGTTCAGCTCAGGGGACTCCCTGCTCCCGCACACAATTATTAAAATTTACATTAATGCAGCTTCATTACCTTAGTGGAAAGCCGCTAAGGCACATTAGCATGTTTATTGGGGACAATTGCCCCCAATAAACAACACACATCCCCCGCCCCCTAACACATACAGTACAGTAATGGGCAAAAAGACTATTATCCACATATGGATAATAATGCATTTGCCCATTTTAAATACATATAAATTACAATAAATACAGTCAATAAATATTACACTTACCTTTTACAGGCACCCACGATGAAGGCCGTCTTCATCCTCATCTTCATCCTGCCCATGTCCCTCCGATGCTGCAAAACATACACAAGAATAAAAACATCCAATGTAATATCCCCTAACCCCTTAATCACCATAGCGGTTATTAACCGCTACAGTCATTAAGGGGTTAACCCACCCTCAACCACCACTTGGGAGGCCTACATACCCTCCCCCACTAACCCCCCACCCCGTGAGGCCTAACCACCCTCACCCACTACCCAGCCGGGAGGCCTACCCACATACCCTTGGGGCCAATACCCCCTCCCCCCACCCCCACAATAAAAACAATACACTGCCCCACAATAAACATCATTCTATTTATTAAATACATAACCCACCACCTGTGCCCCCCCATAAATACATGATTTATTCTTTTACATACAGGGTTCATACCCCAGGCCCATGTGAGTCCCCGGTAGGCCTGACGTGTCACCTCACAGACCTACAGGTTACCAGCAACATGTTTCACACAGGTTCTGGAGGCCTGTTGGTGGGTCCCGCCAGGCGCCATGGCCCACCAGGTGGTCTCCGCAGGTCACCGTGGGCCACAATTGGGTCCCCATGGTAGGCCCGCGGATGTCTGGGGGCCCTGGGTCAGACCTACAGGTGTCTGAGGGGCCTCGGGTGGTTCCCACGGGGGTCTGGGGACCAACGGGTGGTCCCTACGGGTCCGCAGTGCCCCCACAGATGTGTGGCCACCGGTTCTTCCCCGCAGGTGTACCCCGTGGACCACGCAGCCTGGTACCCGTGAGAAGCCCGAGGATACCTCAGGTGGTCTCCAGAGGTCTCTCGCAGAACCAAAGGAACCAACCCTGTATGTAAAAAAAATAAACCGGACCGATACATTCAATACATCAATCTCCCTCCCCCCCCAACACATACAGTATAATAATGTGCAAAATAACTATTATCCAGATATGGATAATATATTATTTGCCCATTATGAAACACATAAAACATGCATAAATTAAAACATGAATTTTTAATCTTAAAATCACCACATTGCATGTTACAATAAATCCAGCATCGATTGTAAATATAAACCAACAAACCAGCAGCTACACAAATATATATGAAATGTCACACAATTGCATTGAGTGTGTACATGATGCAATTAATCTGTGCATCATGTAACACTATGCAAAATATATGTAACAATAAAATACACTATGAACAATGTCCCCTAACCACCAATGCCATCATGAAAATCAAATAGAAACTAAGCAACATCAATATAATTAGCGTCAATCAATTAATCCATTTCCTCAAACAATTACAATACAATACAAATCAATTATTCAATTCCCTATTCAATTCCTAAAGTCAAACCATTGCCAAAAGAATTCTAATTTAAAGTAACCACCATCATTCTTATCTAACTACCAGAAATAAGCCATTACAAATAACTTGTAATTAAATACAAATTACATTATTCACAACAATGACAAAATAAAGCTGATAAATACATTAGCCATACATGAAAAGAACATAAACATTAGCAAAACAATCAATTATTATCCCTGTATGTCTATCCATATAGATAGATAAACATAACATACAGGGGCAATAATAGAGCATAAAATAAAATGCATTTATATCCAAAAATCACACATAATACACCCATTCAGTGTTCGTGAATGTATGTATAGCCATAGGTACATAATAGATACATTCAGGGGCATTAAATGGGACTGAAAAAATAAGACATGAATCAAAAATCAAAAAAACCTGTAAAAGTAAAAATAATAAACTTTTCTTTTGTTTACTTACCTCTAGATGCCCACTCACCGAAATCCAGGCGACCCGGAAGCACTGGAACCAATCCACAGGTAACCATAAAATAATAAACCCTTACAATCCATAACAGTGTCTTCTTTCTTCCATTTGTAATCCTTCCCGTCAGTCTTGGGGTCTTCTTTTCTTCTTTGGGGTTTTCTCCGTCTTCTTCCGTCTTCTTCCGTCTTCTTCCTGCACCACCTTCTTCTCTTCTTAGGAGGGGAGGTGTTCCCTCCTCGGCGACTGGCTTCAAAATGAGGCGATATAGGCTTTTATAGGCCTATGACGTCACATTTTGATCAAATGTTTCCCACGGTCCTGATTGGGCCGTAAAAAACATGTGATTTGGCCGGAAAAAAAAATGATGACGTCATTTCAAGGCAATGACGCCAGCCAATCAGAATGGCTGAGTTTCAATTGCCTTTAAGATGACGGCATCAAAACAAAGATGGCCGGCGACACATGGTACAGTAGCCAATCAGAGCGTGGAAATTCCATCCCAACTCTGATTGGCTCAAGTAGACCATGTGACAGAGGCTTTGCTTCTGCAAAATGTTGCTGCTGCTGATTTGCTTGCTGCCTGGTGATAATTTGCAGAAAGCTTACTACAGGTAATATGGGGACATTACTAGGCATGGCAAAATGTTTAGCAATGGACAGCTGCACGCTGCGAGATTCCTGCAGCATGCTGCGAGATTCCTGCTGCACGCTGCGAGATTCCTGCAGCCAGACTAATGGCCCATCGGATTAACACAGCGGGGTCCCTGCGTTTGAATGGGACTCATGCTCTGTGATTCCTACTGGGCTGCAAATCCCATTCAAATGCAAGGACCCCCGCTGTGTTAATCCAATGGGCCATTACAGCCAGCTGTGGACCATCTCACGAGTTACTGCGAGATGGTCACAGATTTTCCTTGGCTAGCCGTCTAAAATCGGCAGTTGCCTCTGTATCGAATAATAATAGAAAAAGCTTAACATTTTGCAACTGCTTTTTAGTGGTTTTACACATTTTCAGTCGGGAATATGGGTGTTGTTATGACATCCGTTCTCATGCTGAGCCAGAGGCTGGTTTGAATGTATGAGGGGGTTTTGATCCTGGCCCCTTGACTCTGCACATCTTTAATATTAACATATTTGTTGCCAGAGGGATCAGAAATGCATTGTGGTGCTCCCTGATAGCAAGCGGTTAAAGCCAATCAGGGTAAGTAAACTAAACCAATTAAAGAACAATTAAGTTATTAGGAGTTATATTAAGGAACATTCTAAGAACAATTTGTTAGTATTGTACTGACTTTTGGAAGTAAAATACATATTTGCAAGTACAGTACTGTACATCAATGTTAATCTGAAACTATAATGCAATGCAAGGAAACTTGAGTGACTTTAAATTCAGATTCATATATGATTAAATATCTCTTCTTCCATGTACATAGGCTGGTCCTGCTACTTGGATTTTTCTCAAAAAGAGACCCTTGAATGGGTTAATAATAACTTTCCCCTTACACAGTGCTTCACAGGCATTGTCAATACATCACAAAAGATATTACAAATTATAATTGATTTGTCTGCTTGGGAAGGATGCAAGGCTGAGCAGACCCTGGAGAGATTCGGAATATGCAAGTCTGAAGTTTCACAGATATTTTAGAGGAGTCTTCAGCATTGCAATGGCAGTTACAGTAGTCTGCACCATAGAGTAGCTCACTTTGGACTTCAATGTTGGACGTACATTGGTGTTTAATAGGATATCTCACCCATGTTTCTATTTATCTTATTATTTGGGCAGGATCTGTTAACCCAGTGGTTCCCAACCATTTTTACATTGTGCACCCCCTGCTAGAAAATATTTGCTCAGCGATCCCCTTATTAATACACCTCATTGTTTATTCAGACTATTGCCAACAAAACTGTTTGACCTATCCCAGGCAGTATAGTGTCTTGTGCTTGTGTACCCAAAGACCCAAAACTGCACCTCTGTGTGTGCAGACAGCATGGGTGGTATCACTGTCAGTCACACCCCACAATGCTTTGCCGATATGGATGAAAAACATGACATCCTGGGGAGCGATTTGACAGCTGTACCACCCATTCTAAGGGGCAGTGTCCCCCTATGTGCTCTGAAACTCACTATATTGCCATTACATATTTTTGTAGACATACTTAGAGACACCTCACGAACCGCTGGGGGTTCCTGAACCCCCTGTTGGAAATCACTGCATTAACCTTTCCACTGCCAGTGGGGCAGCAACACATTCAAGTCACTGTTGAGTCTAACTCAACATGCAGTGACATCCCACATAAGGAAGGAGCTAAGAGAAGTAGAGCCATTCCCATATTCCATTATTAACAGATCCTAAACAGTTCCGGAGTTCTGGTGGCACTGGACCTCTGACACTTCTGGGTCATGTAATCACTCCAGGGGGCTCCACTTATGTTTCATTTGGGCTGGTCACACCATCTGAGTGGTCAGCTCGATCACACCATAGAAAACTAGCACCTCATAAGAGCCTCTGGTGTACCATATTAGGGCACAGTAAAGGTTACAATTACAGCATTGCCAAACTAACTCCACATCATCATGACACTGTCATCTAGTCCTGGTTTTGCAAATTTCAATTTTCCATGGAAATGCAAGAAAATCGTGAACCAGAATGCACTGGGATCAGAGAGAGAAAGGGAAGGATTGAATTTAAATATCATGCGGACATGGTGCTAGTTTGGTAATACAGAAGTGACATTGAACAGTTATTTAATTCATTAATTGATTAATTAATTAATTGATTTTGTGACACATGGAAAAGAGGACCGAAAAAAACCACATCATACTGTATAAGACCAATTTAGCAGTGAGTCTATTTGCTTAAATACCTTCACATACCCTCCAACTGTACCTTTTTAGTAGGTACTGTACATTACATGTGTTTGTAAGACCAGCTATACCTTTCCTTCTCTATTCATGCATGGCAAGAATTTGTCACTTCCTCCTCACTATTGCTAAGATCCGCGCTAAAACTTTAATGCATGCCCGTATCCTTTCCCAGCTGGATAATTGTAACATACTGCTAACAAGCCTCCATATCTCACAACTTTCTTCATTGCAATCTATCCAAAATTCTTCTGCTAGAATAATTTCACTTTCTCCCAGAACAGTCTCTGCTCATCTCCTTCTTACCCCGTTATTCATGCTCTTCCACTCCTCCAAGTTGCCAAATATCAAAGAACCTGGTTCTTTAACCGCAGTTATTTTACCATTCTGCTGTATACTGTATAATCCAGCACATGGTCCCAACAATCTTGGGGCAGTCCCATAAGCAGTGTTTTAGGTCTGTGTTAGGTTGTTGGCACTTTGGACATCTATTCCTGGATTTGTCTATATTCTTGTAACTTATGTTAAAAGCACAATATGCTCTGTGTGTCAGTTTTAGTTGCATCTCTCTCCACATTTCTGATATGATACGTTTTCTAGTTCTATCTAAACCAGTAAGTATTAAAGTAGAGGCAGCGATTATTCTAACAAAAACCAGTGGCAATTCCCCAAAAGACCCAGGAAACACCCAGGTACATTCTGAATACATGCCTTAAACTTTCCTTAAACTAGCCCCAGCATTTCTGCATTGATTAATGGCCTATCAGATTAACAGCGGGGGGTCCCTGGCAGTCCCATTCAAACTGAATTGGACTGCCAGGGATCCCTGCAGTGTTAATCCTATGGGTCGTTAGTAAATGCAGAAATGCCTTAAACGTGCCTCAAATTAGCCCAGAACATACCCAGCACATACCCAGAATGTAACCCGGCTAGTTTACAGCAAATGTTAGAATAAACGTTGCCTCTACTGTACATCAAGTTCCGTTATTTCCCTGAAATCTTTGTTTCAGTCCACAAAACCTTTTGCAAAATCCTCTCATCATTTGTATCTCTTACTAAATTATATATATCTGATATTGTGTATCTATTCTCTCTGGAAAGACTAAAAAAAATTATCAAATATATTATTTGACAATACTTCCTTTTTATAGTTCTCCAGTGATTTACAATAATGTGTCACGTGTGCATATGAATAACCATGTGAACTAGGTATTGGACACTTTTCCTTTAATTCCTCAAAGGTAAGGAGCCTTTCCTGGTCTTCCTTTATCAAATGTCTTATACACCTTAAGCCCTTGCCTTCCCACAATTTAAAGGATGTCTGATTTTGGCCTGGGAGGCAGTTTGCATTTCCCTTAATAGGCAGAAATGTAGAGATTGTGTACAGAGCTCAGTCTTCTGCTGCTGCTCTGCCTGGTGCCATACCGGAAGTTGAGAATCTATTTTTAAGTGCAAAATGTTGGAGGTTTTGTTAACGCATATATTTCCCAGGTATCTCAGGTGTGTTCCTACAGTATGTATATTTTGCCTCACCACATTGAGTGTACAGTATGTGACATAGCTACATAGTTACATAGTAGATGAGGTTGAAAAAAGACATACGTCCATCAAGTTCAATGTTATTTTATTGGAGGTGCAGAAAAAAATGGCCCACTTTTAAATTGATTGGCCTCTCTCTTGTTTTTGGGCGGTTTGCATTGGCAATATTGCAGTTGAATAAATAGGCCCCAATGAGTCGACCTAATATGTAATTTACAATTATGAAATGAAAAATCTTTGACGGGCACAGAGAACGTTAGCTTTGATGTACATACAGGTAGGGAATGCACGCTTTGCAATGCACAGGACAGGGCACACACACAACCCCTCCTCTAAAGAGCTTACAATCTAAACTTTTCATCCTGGCAAATGAAATGACTTGCACAAGGTCACACAGAGGTTGCCCACAGTACTGCACTAATGCCTTTCATTTCAGAGTCCCTATCTTACCTCGCCTCTGCCATAAGAAATTACTTAATTTTCCTAGTTGTAAAACACAATGCACTTAGTGCTTTGCAGTTTATTGCCCTGTAGAAATGTAGAAGAACTCCATGGGGCTGCGTCATTGCTACGACCTTGCAACAAGCCTTTGGCATCGCCATGTTGACATTAGCATATGGCAGCGGATGAATAGACTATGTCAGACTTTGCAGGCTTCTCAGAGCTCATTAGGTCACGTGTAATAGAAAGACCAGATCAATCTAGATTTTATATCCAAGGAAAATGGAATAGTAAAGGTTTTAGGTCTTAAACTGAAGAATACATCTACCTATGCATTGAGTGCAAGAATTGGTAGGAAACCCAACAAGGATTCAAGAGGGAGAAATTCTGTACCATCTAAAGAGATCATGGCGACAAAAATACTAATTGTGGTTCAAAAAATCAACACAGCAGAAATCAACACATAGGGGAGAAGGAGTGGCTCAGTGAGCAAAGACACTGACTGGCACTGAGTTTGAAGCAGCAAAACCTGGTTCAATTCCCAGTGTTGGCTCCTTGTGACCTTTATCTCCCTGTGTATCAGGCACGAAAAAAAAAAAACATTGATTGTAAGTTCCACGGGTGTGCAAAATGTCTCTGAAAAGCGCTACATAAAACTATAAAAAAACAATAGGTAGTGCTAACAACAATAATGTAAAAATATATATATATATATATATATTGTAAAAAATATATTATTAGAGTAAAGCAGCCTCGATACACCTCTGACCCCCAGTCAGACAAAAGCAATAGTACTGAAATGGTATCAATATTTATATAAATAAATATACAACCGGATGATGATAGGATATTCAATGATGATCTCAGCAGACGGTGATCAAGCATGAAATAAGAAAAAGAAAAACATAGTATAATACTGTTTAACACTAAAACAACAGACAAACAAAGACTAACAATGTTGCTGAAACACACAGTGAACTAAAAAGATATATTTAATATATTATAAAAACATACAAGACAATTATGACAAGGTAAAGGTCCTAAACGATATCTGCCCGAATTGCCCGCTTACCGGAGCCAAGATGGTATATAGCAGTGTTTTACTGCTAAGGACAGAAGCAGAACATTCAGTCAACGTTCCCTGCCCCTGCGACAGCGTGGATGAATGCTTCCTCTATAGCTGAAAACTCCAACACATGGCTGGAGAAAGGTGTGGGAGCCGTGCCAGCTACTATGAGAGGGGATACTCTCTAAATATCCACTGCTATATACCATCTTGGCTCCGGTAAGAGGGCAATTCGGCCAGATATCGTTTGGCACCTTTACCTTGTCATAATTGTCTTGTATGTTTTTATAATATATTAAATATATCTTTTTAGTTCACTGTGTGTTTCAGCAACATTGTTAGTCTTTGTTTGTCTGTTGTTTTAGTGTTAAACAGTATTATACTATGTTTTTCTTTTTCTTATTTCATGCTTGATCACCGTCTGCTGAGATCATCATTGAATATCCTATCATCATCCGGTTGTATATTTATTTATTTATACACATTTGTTTAGCGCCATTGATACCATTTTAGTACTATTACATAAAACTAGCAGCGCTATACAAGAACAAACAATTATGAATTTATTATTACTGTTAGAGGTACTTTTATTTTAATTTGATCATTTACCATAACAGGGTAACCATTCTCTCAACTTGGGCATACCGTACCAGCATTTTCAGACAGCAGATGCATGTTTCTACATCTCTTTCTACATCAAAACATCAACTTAGCCATTTAAAACCAATAGATGACCAGTGATAATAGCATCTTTACCCTGTGACATGCTGAATGTTTTCATGACTAATTGTATTTCACGCTGGATGACAATGGCGCTTACCTACATACCCATACACCTAGATAAAATAAATGTGTAACATCATTAAAGCAACATGCCACTTTCCATCAAGTAGCATTTTAGGAGGACACACTAACTTGAGTACTAGCTGAACTTGAGTACTAGCCGGCGACATTGTACATGTCAGATAATCACAGAGTTTCTACAGGACTCCATAGCAATGTTGGCGCAGTATGTCACAATAGATCCAGGCATATCTCACCCAAAAGATAAATGAAGCCCGCTACATCTGGGCTTTGATTATAGGTACTAATGGGTTGTAAGTAAAGACAATTAAATTGCCCTATTTCCATCGCTATTCAACTAGCAATAGGAGCAGTTCATGAAGACTTCTTTAGGATGTTGTTCCACGGTTAGGAAGCTTGTTACAGTTCATGTGCCAGGTGAATTATTTGTTAGTAGCAGTCACTGCACTGAATTACAGTATATTGTGCTAGTCTTTTCAATGATCAGTAGGATCTTCTGTCACAGCACAATAGAGCCTTCAGGGCATCGTGTGTACCACGTACAGTAGTAAATAAATGGTTACAATATCTCTTGTAGCACAGATCATTTTTAGTCTGGGAAGCTTGTACTCTGCAGCCGTTTATGCAATGACAGGAATCAGATATAACTTTTGAGCACAAAGACACATTTGATCAATAGAAATATAATAAATATGGCATAAAAGCTCTTGCTGCTCAAGTTGCTATTAGTATGTCATACTCTTTTTTTTATTTTTCAAATGTTACGCCAGTTAAATATTTCTCTTACTTCATATATCCAGACTATCCCTCCGCATGGTTTTGGGAGATTTATTGGGCTCTATCCCGCTGAAAGGAAGAAATTGTTGTACTGTATACGGTACTTGTAGACTTGATTTAGTCTTCACTTAACTGTCTATTTATTGGCCCCAATTCACAGAAAGGGGCTTATTCAGGGAGCGCTACTCAGTGGCCGTGCAAAGCAGATCATGTCTGCAAAGAGCAGCTGAAAGGAGGTGTGCAGAGTCCCAATCATGTGTAATCTTGGATGTGACACTATCTGCCAGGGACCTCAAGAGGAAAGTAGAATGTAAGCTCTTTGTGACAGACATCCCTATCGTGATGAAGAACAGGGAACATGGGATCTTACTATTACTATGATTATGATTATTAATATTATTACAGGACACTGACATATTCCACAATATCAGTATGGAGAAAACAACAACACTAAAACATACAAGAAATGTTACAACATTAAGGTACTGTCTGGGACGATAGCTATGAAGATGCCTGCAGCAAGGAATCTATAATCTAAAAGAAACACTTTCTTACATTTGATGCAAATGTAAGCAGAAAATGGAGCAATGCGTTAAAAGCAACTTCTATGTGCACTTTCTTTACGTTGATACATTTCCCACCCTGTGTTTTCACTGGGACAGTAGAACATTTGGGGGAAGGGAGAACTGAGGGAGGGAGAAGTGAGAGGGGGTTGAGAGAAACTTGAGCTCGGTATGGGGTGACATGGGGAGGGGATCTCCCTATCTCTTTCCAGTGCAGAGGGAGCAGGGACATTGCAGTCGTGATTAGGAGGGTCTCTCTGCCCCATCTGTAGGATGCTTCATGCCACCACGCTTATTAATACTGTCCTGTTCTTCTTATCTATTGAACTAGTGTTGATCACAGTAGGGCAGAAGGATAGTATTCATGAGTGTACATAAAACAGCTGACTAAAAGTAGCACAGAGAAGCTTCGATTCAAGGCAGCAATGTCCCTGCTCTCTCGGCACCGTGGAAAGACGAAGAGCAGTCTGTCAAGGCCCACCCGATGCATTGGTCCACCAGTATTTCTCTGGGACCCCAGTGGGCCAATCAAATCCTCAACTCACCTAATACATTGTAATATAAAACCTTATAGTTTCTATGGGACTGCTGTTGGAGTGTGACCCTATCTATATCATCAAAAGTAAACATTACTGTAACCCCTCTTTCAATAAGTCCCAGACTGATACCTGTTGCTGAGGTGGGGGCCCAAGTCCTTTATGTCTAAGTGGTATGTCGCTTGTGGTCTGACAATGGGAAACAAATACAATACGGATGTGATATAACGGATTGTATAGATACTTTAAGATAGATACTAGAGAACCTTTGAACCCTTAACAATGGATCACCACAGTTATATAACAGCACATCAACATAACACTACACTTAAATGCTGCACTGGTATATGTCAGTGTCAGTGATGATACGGCCACCCAATCCTGGGTATCTAGGCCTATGTTATGGTGCTGGCACACTGTTTGAGCTCTTTAATGCAACAAAGTGTAGCAGGCCTGTACTTCACAAAAGACTTTGGTACCACTTTAACTGCAACTGTTGAGGGTCCCCTCCGTTTAGTAGCTATCCTGTGCACCTCCTGCTAGGGACTCCTCAAAGCCCATCACTTGGTCCCGCCTTTCAGAGTCAAATCTCATTGGCTGAGACCATGTCCATCACAAGTCCCATCCTCCTGCTCCGGAAGTGGGTCCCTGCTGCATCACAGCAGGCTGGGAGGTATAGTTGTCCTATTGCAGCCAGGGGCATTGTATGTCTGCAGCTGCCTGCACTTTCAAGGGGGTTATATCCTCCCCCTGCTAAAGATATTGATGTCCCCATAACAAACTAACTAACAAATGCATCCTCTCTAGGTACATATTATCATAGGTACAGCGGATAGTTCATGGCTAAACAAGCCTACTTTTCTTCACTAATCAACATGCACAACTCTAACCCACGCCGACTCTTCTCTGGCTTTGCTCTCTACTCAAACCACCCTTAACTGCCTCTTCTTCCTCCATCTCACCTCAGGATTTTGCTGCCTATTTAAAGGAACAGGTGGAATCCATACGTCAGAACATCCCCTCTGTTTCCTCCTCCTATCCTACACCGCTTGTTAACTCTCCTCCTGCCTTCCTTGACTCTCTTTCTGCTGTCTCAGAGGAGGATGTGTCACTGCTGATCTCCTCTTCTCCCTCTACCACTTGCCCTCTTGACCCTATTCCCTCCCATCTCCTAAAACCCCTTGCTCCTTCTATAATCCCTATGCTCACACACATTTTTAACTCCTCCCTCTACTCTGGTTCCTTTCCCTCCTCCTTCAAACATGCCATTACTCAAAAACAGCAAGATTGGCCCTACCTGTCTTTCTAACTATTGGCCTGTCTCCCTCCTGCCTTTTGCCTCTAAACTCCTCGAACGTCTTGTATTCGCTCGCTTTCTCCACTTTCTCAACACCTATTCTCTCCTAGACCCTCTACAATCCGGCTTCCACACTACTCACTCAACTGAAACAGCCCTCACTAAAATAACTAATGACCTCCATGCTGCCAAAGTCAGAGGTCATTACACTCTGCTCATATTACTTGACTTCTCTGCATCATTTGACACCGTGGACCACCCTCTTCTCCTTCACATTCTCCACACGCTTGGTATTCATAACAAAGCTCTATCCTGGATCTCCTCTTACCTCTCCCATCGTACTTTCAGTGTCTCTTCTGCTAACATCTCATCCTCTTTCAATCTCTCTGTGGGGGTACCCCAAGGCTCTGTCCTGGGACCTCTTCTCTTTTCTCCGTACACACTTTCTCTAGGTGACCTAATCACATCTCTTGGGTTTAAATATCACCTCTATGCTGACGACACACAAATTTACTTTTCACCCCCTGACCTTAATGCTGCTGTTACAGACCAAAGTTTCTGAATGTCTCTCTACGATGAAGGTGGAGTTTATGACCAGCGTAGAAATATATATATAAAAACACACAATTAGTGATGGTCTTTCTATATTAGTCCATCTATACACTCTTTTATTCAAATTGTATTTACGCTCTATTATTCAAATTGTACATTTCTTAGTGGAAGCGCCCCAGCTATCCTTCACATGTCTCTTTGCGATATCATCCTGGATGGCCCTCCGCCGACTTAAACTTAACATGGCAAAAACAGTGCTCCCCATACTTCCTCCCAAACCTGGCCCTGCTACCGTCTTTCACATTACTGTTGGAAGTTCAATCATTCACCCAGTAGCCCAAGCATGCTGCCTAGGGGTCACACTCGACTCCTCTCTCACATTCTCCTCTCACATTCAAAACGTATCTAAAACCTGTCATTTTTCCCTCTGCAATATTATAAAAGATACGCCCTTTCCTCTGTTGCTCGACTGCTAAAACTCTGACTCAGGCCCTCATTCTCTCCCATCTTGATTACTGTAACCTCCTGCTTTCCATCCTTCCTGCCTCTCACCAGTCTCCCCTACAATCTATCCTAAACGCTGCTGCCAGAATTCACTCTACTTTTTCCTAAATCTGTCTTAGCATCTCCCCTGCAGAAATCACTCTCCTGGCTTCCTAGCAAATCCCACATCTCGCAGTCAATTTTAATCCTCACTTTTAAAGCTTTACACTCTTCTGCCCCTCCCTACATATCAGCCCTAATTTCTCGCTATGCACCATCCCGACTCTTGTGTTCTGCTCAAGGATGCCTTCTCTTTACCCCCTTTGTATCTAAAGCCCTCTCCCGCCTTAAACCTTTCTCAGTGACTGTCTCACACCTCTGGAATGCCATCCCCCTTAATATCCAACTAGCATCCTCTCTATCCACCTTTAAGACCCACCTTAAGACACACTTGCTTAAAGAAGCATATGAGTAGCACAGTGGCTAATAATATACACATGATACATAAAGCTTGGTCCCCTGCAGACGCACTTGCCAGAACACCACCCTACTGTCTCTGTACATTCTTCCTACCTACCATTTAGATTGTAAGCTCTTCAGAGCAGGGACTCCTCTTCTGAAATGTTACTTTTATGTCTGAAGCACTTATTCCCATGATCTGTTATTTGTATGATTTGTTATTTATATGATTGTCACGTGTATTACTACTGTGAAGCGCTATGTACATTTATGGCGCTATATCTGCCAAAGGTCTAGCAACTCCTTTATGAGGTGGGGTTTCAAAGTCTCCTCCTTGGTCAGTCTGGAGTCTAGCATGTAGTCCATAATGAACAAACTATTTGTCCCAAAGAACCCTGGCAACTGTAATAGCTCACTGGTCTTTGGTTGGGAATGCCTGGGCATACCTGGTGAAATAGTCATTGACCATTAGAATGTTACTAGTGTTTCTTTCTATCTGGCTCCAGTGACAGAAAGTCCATAAGGACCAACTCCAATGGTCTATCTGTCTCCAGTGACAGAAAGTCCATGGGGACCAAATCCAATGGTCCATTACTGGTTATATTTACTAACACATTGATAGCAGTTCTTGCAGTATTCTTCTACATCTTTGGCCATTCAAGGCCAGTAGAACTGGACTTTTACTACGCTCAATGCCTTGTCGGCTCCCAGGTGGCCATGGTATTCATAGAGAAAGCTGAGTAATACCTGCCTGAATTTGTAAGGGAGTACCAATTGTTTAGTTACTATATGTTTTGACCTCTTGGAAACTTGAACCTTTCCTCCACTCTTCATTACTAGAATGGGCCATTGTCTTACTAGCAACCCGACTCTCAGAGTGCATCCCTGTGATGGCTGAGGCTGAGGCCGGCTTCTGATTCCTCAGCGCTAGCCATATTTTTTTTAAGCCTTGATCTGCCTGTTGTGCGGTAGGGGATATCCCCATAATATAAGCCACCCTAATCAGGTTTGCTGTTGTGGAGTATTGGGCCATTTCAATTTATGTTTACATGTTTGTACTCCGGTGGCAGTCATTTCTTCCCACTGACCATCTGTCTCCAGGGTACCTCTGCAAATCAGAGATAGTAAATTGGAGTCAATGTTCTGCCTCCCTGGTCTGTATCTCAGGCTGAAATTATAGGTGGCCAATGCAGATAGCCACCTATGACCAGTGGCGTTCAGTTTAGCCGAGGAAAGTATGTATGTAAGTAGATTATTGTCTGTGTGCACCACAAATGTTGCTCCGTACAGGTAGTCATGTAATTTGTCAACTACTACTCATTTCAAGGTCAGAAATTCAAGATTTGCACCGGTTAATTCTTTTCGGAGGGTGCCAACACCCGACATGCTACTTTCCTGATTGTCAAACAGGTGCACAATCAATTTCATACAGTCAAATTATTAAATCATTACAACTGGACCCCAAGGCCATCACTTTAACCATGATATCCTGTCACCAGCTTAGTGATGGCTTCAAAGTCTATAAAGTGGGTACACTTAAAGTATATCCAACAGAATCGGACCACAAAAACAGCACTAATATAAGGTTCCTAAAAAAGAGAGAAAAGTCTGTACGTGATACAGAGTAAAGCTCTACTCACAAAAGTCTTAATGTGGTGTCTTCCATTTATTGAAGAAACAGTGGAGAGTGTAACCTTACAGGTCCCATACAGACGTTTCATCAGTACCTGAAATGTTGCACTCTTCACTGTTCCTTCAATTAATGGATGACACAGAATTATTTATTTATTTATAAAATGTTTTACCAGGAAGTAATACATTGAGAGTTACTTTTCATTTTCATGAATGTCCTGGGTATAGAGTTAAGATGACAAATAATACATGGTTACAATACATAGTTACATAAGTGGACAGGGTATGCATTATATACAAGACATTGCATGCATAGTTAAAGATAATATATATTATAGGCGTATGTAACTGTTACAGACCAGATTAAAATATCTGGTCCCCACATGACAAGCCCATCCAATGGCTGTAATAGCAGGTGCTTGAGGTGTTTATCGTACCATGGCTTAAAGATAATGGATACTTGGGATCCACTATCCAAAAGGACGTCACGTTTTTTCTCTTCTATCTTTGCTTACTCTTAGGCTGACTGACCAAGGAAGCCTTTAGGCATGTGGGATCATTCCGGTCTATTAGCAGGGATATTCTTTGAAGAGCCTTGTTTATATGGTTTCCAGTATGCCCTTTAACTGGGTCCCTTTTTTAATTTCCCTGGTTAGACTTGGACCAGATAAATCTCTTAACCACATATTGCAGACCCCTCCAACTTTGTTACACTTAATGCTGCCCTAAAGCCTGCAATACAACTATAACTGATTATCTCTTACAGTATATTTCAATTCTATACAATATTCTGCATAAATAAAACCTTTCATATTTCTTCATTCAATAGAGAAGGAATGTTAGTAAGAAAATGTTGGCCAAAACATGGTAAGCCTTTCCACTTTTGCCAAGGCAATTCACAAATAGGAATTCATTATTCACAATTCATCTTCTTTGGATAAGCTAATTCTAACAGCAATACTTGGATTTGTTGTATTTTTATACTGTACAGATACATATCAATAAAAATATATGAGGTTTCAAAAACTCTGTTGTCACGGGAGACCAGGCCATTTACACCTTTTTACCAGGATCATGCATTGAGCAAAACAAGTTAATGAAATAAATTGTAAATGTATTCAGAGGAAAAGGCAAACACACAATGTTAAACAAACTACAGCAAAAGTACACACTTTGGAATTCGGGTAAAAACCTAGACTCTCCTAGATGCAAGGAATCCTATCCCTGATAACAGTTGCAAAAACAGGACAGAAAATATTCCAGGCAGCTTTCACTAAAGCAGCCCTTTTCTTGCTGGAGACGTGCAACTGGAAACTTAGAAGCTGAGAATCTTAGAGGATTGGAGAGCTATGAGAGACCTTGGAGAACACTGGAGAACACACTACCTCATGGGCACAAGGGGTTATAATACCTCTAACTTTAATTAAAAAAATGCTATTGCCCAATCGAAAGCATGAGAAATTTCTCCGCAGCCAATCAGAGCCAAGCTGGTAGACACAAACAGGGTTACTTGGAAACCTATACAGGTAGAAGAGAGAACCGGAATCATCCAAACAAGAGAATTTAGGAAGAAAGTGCGTTATCCATAAAAAGATTTAGTAGTCATGGAAGGAAAAAAGGCAAGGCATTACCCTACCAACATGTTTCGTGCTACACAGAGCACTTTATCAAAGCAATCAATCAATCAATGCCTTGATAAAGTACTCTGTGTAGCACGAAACATGTTGGTAGGGTAATGCCTTGCCTTTTCTCCTTCCATGACTATTAAATCTTTTTATGGATAACGCACTTTCTTCCTAAATTCTCTTGTTTGGATGATTCCGGTTGTGCTCTGCCATTTCTCTCTTCTACCTGTATCCATCTCCAAGGATGGCGGCACACCCAGAGGTCTGGTGGGATCAACATGGATGCTGCAGCGGATTCGTGAGTTTTCCTGCTTGCTACATGGTCATATCATTATTCCACGAAGGGATTGGGATACTGTTTATTGGGGTGATCATTAGCCTTTGGGTTCCTGGACATTTGAGTGCCATCTATGGTGGTTTACCAACTAGGATACCACACCCAGTACCCCTCTACAATCAATAATATATCCCAGACCTCATATAGGATTCATCATTTTCATAATATTATTACAATAGCTGTATACAGTCCTTAGCACCACGCATTATACTTCTGTTTACTTGGAAATCTGAATGAAACAAGGGGCATGGGCAATTTGGCCCCTCTGGCCCTGGTTCCCTCAATGCCACCCACGATTACAGGCTCCTGCCAGTCTGGTGGGATCAATGGAAATGCAAAGAGCATCCACTGATCTCAGGATGTGGATACTTGAATCCTTCCCTCCTGTCCAAATGGTCTTGACACCTTGGTTATCCTCTGGGGCTTTCATCTCCATATGTCCTGCCAGACTTCCTGGCATCCTTGGTAGCCCAGTGGCCTGTCAGAGCATTGGTTCTGAAAGTCCAGCTCATTTCTGTGCACAGAAAGGTTTTAAAACACCCTGTTCTATAAAATATACACTTTAAAAATATCCTCTTTTGGTTATGGGAAATAGAATAAGAAGCTGCACGTTATTTCTTACTAGCCATATTCCTCACACTCTATACAATAAACTTAGGACTGGACTTTTAAAAGTCCCTTCACAACCTTGTAGATGATTGGAGTACACCCAGAACCCCTATACCGGTTCTGGGTGACCTGGACATTTACTGGGTATCCCCATTAACGTAGGGACCCCATGACTGTTTCAGGGACACCTCACATCTCTATGCCCCATTTACCTTTCTGGGCTGTGCTGAAGCAGGGACACCTAGTGGTGAGTTGCGCAAGGATTTTCAAGGGGAGATATTACCAAAACAATGTGTCTACATGCATCCAGGAATCTGACCTGATCCCTAGATACATTTTTAGGGGAACCAGCAACTCTGGGCCCTAACTAGATAGACACAATCTGACAACACTTTCTCTGCAACTCCCCCCCCTACCCCTCCTGAAACTCATACCACAGCAATCCCTGCCTGCTGGCATCCCTGGAAAGGTAAAAATACAAACATTCTTTATTGTCGCATTATTACAGGAAATTCTTTTACAACAGTTGGGTCCAAGAGCTGGCACTCCTGTACCCCAAAACATGGATCAGTGGTAACCAAACAGACTTAACCTTTATTAGTGAGCCTGGCTACCTCTTCACCGTCACATCTGTACACTATGATGTCTCACTAAAAAGAGCCTTTATACTTTTTCCCTAAAATGTATCATAACCTACAACAAATCCATGTTCTAAAGGGCTAGTATTAAAGGACCAATGGAAAGACACCAGGATCTGAAGACAGATGGCTTAGTATCCTATTAGGACTCAGAACTATAAGAAATTAACAATAAATATATAACCATGTTTGAAAATGGAGGATGGGAAGAAGAAAATAAAAAATACATTAAAATGTAATTTCATATGCCTTGCAAATACATAAATGGTCCCCAATTTTTTTTCTTCCAAATTCACTTGTATTTCAATTGTTGTTAAAACAAATGTCCCATAACCCCTTGAATGCCAGAGCAATGCAATCACAATAATCGGTCTGTCTGTCCCAAGGGTACTGTTGTTATACAGTTATATTAATGTCTGAGATGAGACTTCTGTTCTACTTACTGTACTTGACACCAGTGCTGGGATCTGATGAGTCCAACACTCACATACTGTAGCTGAGCTGTAATCACTTGATGACACCTTCCTTGCAGCAGATGTCCTCTTGAATCACAAGTAGTTACAGTAGGCAGTGAGACACAGCAGTTCTCTTCAGGATGTGGTTATTTTTTAAACTAAACATATTGCAAAGTCATTTCTGGTTTCTAAGTAATTGTCCCTGTTTTTTATGGAGTCAGTCTGCTTCCAAGTAATACAGCTCATGTGGAGCTGCAGCCAAGATACTAGATTGACTAGTCCGTGGCACACTTTCGATTAATTCATTTTTTTTATCCCGGCGGTCATTAAAACAGAACTCTGTCCTGTACATTATTTATATATAAAAAAGGAAAAAACAAACAATTTGGAGTAGCGCCTTAGTATACTGAACTAGATATATAAAGTATTAAATTAGCTGTGTTAGGCAAAATAGGGCAATAAAGCTATATAGCTATAAAATATGACCAATAGATCCCTAAAGGCGGAAATAGCAGCTATATATAATTGTAGACTAGGCATAAAAATAATACTGAAATCATATATGAAAAATAAAAAATATATAATAAAAATAATAATATATATAACCAGTCCACAGATTAGAGTCCACGAATGTACCAAATCACTGGAGATTTGCAGCCCGAGTATAAGGATCACCAAATCCCATAGATATCTGAAAAAAAACAAAAGAAAAACAGGCGCACTCCTAGTGTATTAAAGTACAAAAAATATTTTATAGGACTAAAACATAAAAAGCGCACTCACAAACAGAGCATAAAATCAAGCATTTATGAGATATACTCAATCGCCATAGACTGCAGAGTTCCACGCCAGCCGTTCCTTTGGTGCCTCCTCTGCTGTACCAGATCACTCAGCAAGATGTATGGTACTACTGGCACCGGATGATGTCATCCCTCAGCGTCCCATTGAAGGTATCCTCCGGTAACAGCACCTTCAGCTGGCACTATCCAACATGAAACACTGCATACACCGCAGTCAGGGGGAAATCGGCAGCCCAAAAGCAGTCTTCAATACCCACAAGTGTAGTCTCTCTGCCCGTGATTAATAGCTAACGTGCTCGCTACTTTAGGAAACACCCTACGCGTTTCGTCACTAATGACTACGTGTGTGTGTATGTATATATATCTATATATATCTATATATATATAGATATATATACATATGTTTGTATGTGTGTATATATATATATAGATATCTATATATATATATATATATACATATATATATATATATATATTGTGACATAGTCCAAAGATGTTAGGCAGCTTTCTGCCCCATTTTAGGTCAGAAAGTGCAGGAATAGTTAAAAATGATCCGTTCCACAGCTTCCCATTAACTCAGGCAGCTGGATGGAAAATCCAGACCACAGATTAAAATGGCTCTAGTTCTCCCTCACCTGCTCTTCTAATCACATGCACAGGTATTTAGAGCAGAGAGGTTTGCATTTCAGTCTCTCTCCTTAGAGCCTGGAGGCTGGGGGTATCGCTGCTCCCCTGTTTCCAGTGTCGGGGTTGACGGCCCCTCCACGTATCACAGTACCAGAGGATTTGCCTGGACACCCCAAACAGATAAGACAAACAAATGGTTACTGCTGTTGCTAAAAGACTGTGCTGTATCTTGTGACCCTAAATGAGAGAGCATTGTTTTAAGCTGGGGAACCAGTTTAGTTGGCCAGCAGCTGTTAGAGAGACTGATTCTGATGTGTAGTTAGATCCCTGAAAGGGATAGGATTTTGCTTATATGATTTTGGTTTTATTTCTTGAAATAACAGTGTGGGAAATATTGTAACACTGAAATATGTGAACTGCTGAATGAAAGTATCTGAGTACCTCTAACCTTCACACGTTAAAGCTGCAGTACCTTACTTGGATGAAAATAAAGCAGGCAGAAGCCTGAGTTAAGCAGCATAATACTTTGCATGATCCTGTTTGTTGTATAATTAACCCTAGAAGACTGTGTCAGGAAGAACCCAGACAGACGTCAGCACTACAAAAGAGGGGCGTTTGTCACATATGGTGGAGAATGCGGGCAGACACTAAAGTCTGTGGGTTTGCAAATAAATGCGGGGGTTTAAAATGGCCGCCCAGCTGAAGTAAAATACAGATGCTATGAGTGAAGTCTGTTCCACTGTGTATATCAGTTGTGCTTCTAGCATACACAGAGAATGTGCGAAGTGTGGATGCAATAGCACCCTGAACCCAAACAGAAAACCAAAATGTTTTGCTGAAGAAAAAAAAAAAAATTTTTTTGCATCTAGCAAGTGCTGTTTGTAAAGCTAATGCCTTTTGCTGAAGTGAGTGAATTTGCAGCTAGCAAGTGCTGTATGTAAGTTGCTGAAGTGAGTGAAATTGCAGCTAGCAATTGTCCCTACCGGGTTTCTAAAATGGCCGACTTGAAATGTTTGTTTTGTAATGTACATAATCATGCAAAACAGTGTCCCTTCAGGCCATACGATGATGATGATGATGATGATGATGACGATTCGTGTGTGGCCCCTGGAGGAGAGCCATACCTACAGGTGAATTTGGTGTGCTGGACCTGTCGTGAAGTGGGTCACATGGAAGATGTGTGCCCCAAAATTTTCAAAGACAAACAGCTGCAAAAGCAAGCAACGCCCTGTGAGTGCAAGCAAGATGTGGAAGCTGATACCAGTGAGTGTGTGCCCAGTACCACTGATATCTCTGGAGCTAATAAAGCAAAAAGAAAGAAGAAGAAAAAGAAAACTGTTCCTCAAGTCACAGGGGAAGTGACCGAGCCACTTGAACCTGCGCTGTCAGGACATGCGTCAGAAAGGCGCCGAGATGTGCTGCAGACCGGAGGGACCGGCAGAATTGTCACGGGAACAGTGGCAAAGGAAAAGGAGGAGCAAAGTGAAGCTGAATCCTTGAACCAGGATAAAGAGGCTTTGGTTTCTGCACTCCAAGCTGCCCGCCATGATTATGAAGTCCTGTGGCAGGATTTGGTGAAGGAGCGAGAATGTTGGAAGAAGGAGCAAGAAGCTAACAATAAGGAGCGAGAAGCGAACGCCGAGTTACAGAGGTGTATACTCCCAGCTTTACAAGAGCACGAGGCTTTGAAGAAAACAGAGTCTCTCTTACAGAGTGAGCTGGAAGAGGTGACGACTAGTCTGGAAAAGGCCAACACCGTGATTGCTATCCTAAAACAGAAATACGGGAAAGCTCTACAAGAGGTTCACGCACTCAGCACAGAGGTGAAAAACTCACGCCTGGAGGGCCACGGTCTGAACGCAGAGCTGGGAATGTTGAAGCAAACCCATGAGATTTCCCTGAGTGAGTTAGAGACTGTAAAGCAAGAAAATGAGTCTGAAATTGGAAACCTCTCTGCTCTAAATACCTGTGCATGTGATTAGAAGAGCAGGTGAGGGAGAACTAGAGCCATTTTAATCTGTAGTCTGGATTTTCCATCCAGCTGCCTGAGTTAATGGGAAGCTGTGGAACGGATCATTTTTAACTATTCCTGCACTTTCTGACCTAAAATGGGGCAGAAAGCTGCCTAACATCTTTGGACTATGTCACAATATATATATATATATATATGCAAATATAGCTGTATGCTCATCTGCATGTCTTAGGCAGGTCTGCAACCCCGCCTTTCCCCATTATCACCCAGCATACAGCACTTCCACTGCAGCAAGGGATTCTGGGAAATGACATGCAAATGAGCACACAGTGTCACTTTTTGCCTCAATAAAATCCCTTGCTGCAGTGGAAGTGCTGCATGCTGGGTGATAATGGGGAAAGGCGGGGTTGCAGACCTGCCTAAGACATGCAGATGAGCATACAGCTATATTTGCATATTTGCTTTCCTGTGGAGGGTTTTTGTCACTTTTTTTACTCACCATAACTTAACTCAGTATTATGGTTATATATATATATATATATATATATATATATATATATATACATACACACATACTGCTGCGGCACAGTTTATTCGAGCATTTGCCCGTTCTGTGCCGCAGCAGTAGCCTGGCGCGCGCCCGAGTGTGACGGGCGCACGCCGAAGCAGCGGAAGAGCGCCCTCCGATCGGGGCGCTCTCCCTACCGCTGCCGGGTCCGCCGGGTCCCCCGGAACCCCCTGCCGCTGTCCCGCGATCGCGGGACACCAGGGCTCCCTCGGGGAGCCCCTGGACACGCGTGCAGGGGGCGCACGCTCCCGATGACGCGTGACCGCGCGTCTATGACGCGCGGCACGCCGAGGGGCGGCCACTAGCAAGCCGGGAGATTTCCCGGCTTGCGGTACCGACCACACTTCAATAAAGTGTGTCGGTAGTGTATACACAGATTATACCTTAATTGACAGGGGGAATCCAGTAGAGCTCACAACTCCTTGTTCAGAGGACCCCCGGTTGCCAGTAAGTTAGATTTAAAAAATGAATTAAATATTTGTCCGGGACAACAACATAGCTGTTGGGGGTTCGTTTTGTCCTGGGGGCCAATAGAAAACCACAACATAATCTCCTGATGATGTCGCAACATTCTACTGATGTCCCTGTGGCTTTATTTGTTTTTTTTGTTTTTTGGGGTCAGATACTGGCAAAAATGTAAAGTCTAAATTACTGGAAACCGTGGGGAGTCCCTGGTGCTGGAAACATTGTGGTTGGGCTACGTGGGATGTACATTATTAACGTAAAAAAGATAAAATTGAGACCCTAGGGGATTGCTGCATTAAATGAAGTTGCATTGTTCTTGAATGCTCCCTGATCGTTGGATGCTTTTCCCTATTCCAAAAATGTCACACGCATTCTGTCACTGCAATGTACAGTATGTGTGTATGTATGCATATCTTTATTTATATAGCACCCACAGTGTACTCAGCGCTTCACAAAGACAATACAGAACAGGGAATTATAATAATACAATAAGAGCAGCAAAGTCAGACAATAAGAAAGGAAATCCCTGTCCCGGAGAGCTTACAATCTACGTGATGTATTAACCTTTTTTGCTGCTAGTACGTCCAGTAATGTATTTCTAAGCAATATATTAATAAAAAGGGATGTGATTGACGAGGGGTTCCGAGAAAGAATACATATACTGTACAATGTAACTAGCTCACATTTGAAATGGTTGCCTCCATTATGTTTTTCCTCTCTACATGTTATTAATCCACATTTTAGCATAATTGGTTCAGGTGCCTTGTGTTGTGTAACTGAAAGCTTGAAAATCACGCAAATCAGTGCTATTTAGTTCACTGTAAATAGTGGATAATTAATTGGAACAGAAAGGAATGATTACAGTAAAAATGTAATGCATCTGCTGATAGACAATATCTACACTAGTTGTTTATACAGTACATGTATATTTCTTAAATTGTTCTAAGGTACTGTACCTGATCTCTTTTTCCAGTGGGGAAATTAACTATCCGGACTCTGCGGTGCATCATTCCTACCCCAGCCTCGAAGTACAGAGAACGTAAGAAAAGCAGGAAGCTTAGGATCACCTGCAGTCGAAGATGGAAGGTGACACATTAAGGGAACTGAAACTGAGAGGACAGCAGGAAAAGATTTAGAAAGAAATATTGTGGAGATTCACTACTATAAGGTCTGTTGCAGGGTAACATGAATTGCAGTTAACTCCCAGTCAAGTCTGTTAAGCCACAACGAATCTCAGTGAATTTCCCTGTAAGTGACCTTTGCATGAAGTGCTTCAGAAGGATGAAGGAAGTATTCTACTGATGCTATGAAGAGCATATTTTGGAATAATATTATGGCTTTAAATAAGGCCATCAAATGGGACAAAGTCATAAAGGCCTGTTTTTTTTTATCACCTATCCCATTTGGCTAAAGGGTTGGCAGTCTACCAGAATGCATTAGGATCTGAGCGAAAAAAGATCAAGGGTCCCAATAAGGCTACACTTGTGTATAGCTCTAAACATAATGGGATATATATATATATATATATATATATATATATATATATATATATATATATATATATATATATAAAAACAAACTAACAGGAAAAGCCACAATCGAATCACTATTTCAAATCTTATAGTAACGCATACAACCAGTAGTAAGGTATATAAATATAACCCTTGGTGGTGCTAAAAGACCAAACTAATATAGAAACACAACAGAAAAAAAGAGGCCTGTATAAAGCACTAAAATTATGGAAAAATAAGATGGATTTTATTAATAACACTGAAAAGACAATTAACAGTTAAAATGAAAATAAAACAATACGAGAACCGCTAAACTCCTATGTACTATTACTGCAAAGCATATGAAGAAAATCACAAAAAAGATTTCATGTGGACATATATACCAGAAATACCGTCAAGCAAGTAAATAAATATACCAGATAAAGCATAATGCATAAGATACATGGTAGTGCTACGAATAAAGCATGAAAATAATGGCTAATACAAATACAATTACAAATATTCCCAAATATTCAATTCCGCTAGTTTGTATTAGCCATTATTTTCATCTCTATGTATATATATACATATATATATCTATGTATATGTGTGTGTGTATATATATATATATATATATATATATATATATATATATATATATACATATAGCAAATGGAAATATTACTGTATGCTCATTTGCATGTCTTAGACAGGTCTGCAACATCGCCTTTCACCATTATCACCCAGCACACAGCACTTTCACTGCAGCAAGGGATTCTGGGAAATGACATGCAAATGAGCACCTTTTGCTTCAAAACCATTAACATGATAATGGTGAAAGGCGGGGTTGCAGACCTGTCTCAGACATGCAAATGACCATACAGTAATATTTCCATTTGCTATATGCTTTGCTGTGGAGGGTTTTTGTCACTTTGTTCATCCACCATAACTTAACTAAGTATGTATGTATATATATATATCTCAAGAAGTGCCATTCTGGGGCAAAAAAACAGCATCATATTTATTAAAGGAATAAAACCCATTGGATTTTTTCTCTAAAACATCTGGAGCACTACTTTTACCGTGATACATATGCACCAATATAGTAAATATATATATATTTATTTGACACAAAGAAGTATTAACTTCATCAGTGCTTGTGGCGCATGCAATGCATTCCAAGCCCTCAGGCACTTAAAAGGTTAATGTAATTTTGAACTTTTAAATAATTAGTGTTCTGGAGAATATTCTAGCTGAAACAAAAAATTTGTTAAATGCCTTAAGAATAAAAAATTAAATGTACCAAAATTGCACTCATTCCACATCTACTAATGTCTCAGTTAAGAATGTTTCATTTGTTTCAAATGTTCTGTATATTGTTTACAATATAAAAATGTACCATACGCCACCATATTTCTTTGTCTACAATTATTTTCAATATCCTGACCTCTCCCCTACTATGGCGACGTGTAGTCGTACTGTATGCAAGGAAGGGACCGGCAGCAGCAAAAGGATTACAATGCTGCTATAGGGTACACAGACATTGTCACTGAATTAGAATATAGAGGTCTGCAAAGGTTACAGAAAAATAGGCTGCTTTGGGACTAGGTTTTTTAAATTAGTTCTAGGGGATGAGTCACGGCTCATGTTTTTTTACCCAGGTGCAACCTAAAGCCTATTTAGTGTGACTGTTGCGTGCTATGATAAATAAAGCATGTGAGCTGATCATGGATTTGAACTTGTGTAGGGCTTTCTGTATCCCTGAAGAATACAGGCTGAGATGACCTTTTACATTGATTCCATGTAGATGAATATGATACCCATGAGGTGCGCCTTTGGTGAACAAGAGCTATTTATTAGAACGTAAAAGAAAGCAGGGTTTCTTTAGAGTTCTACTGTATATCTATATATATTATTCTGTAGTGATGCACAGATTGTATTAAACCTGTGCTATACAATTATAAATATATACACAAGATCTCTCCTAATCATAAAATGTAAAAAAAAAAAAAATACTTTTCAAGAAAGCATTTCAATAGCTTGGGAGGAACTAATAAGTCAATCACATCCTTTCATCATTGCCCTCTGCTAAGCACCCATATATGTAACGCTTGCACATTAAGTAGTGTACTTGTAGTTATTTATTTCTAGATGATACGATATTCGTGTCTGTTCTAATAAGGTAACAACACTGACAAACAAAGTGGTAAGAAGGAGTATCACAGGTATAACATTAATACCTTACAGAAACAGCAACCCAGTGTTTCATGACATTGGGTCATTCCCTTGAATTCCGTGTTCCAGTCACTAAAATTCGATTGTAAGCTTTTTGGATCAGGTTTTTAAATCTCCCAATCTGACTTAAGCATTTTAGCAACCCATTTGAAAATCGGTCTATAGCAGTTTAAAGCATGTCTATTTTTTTTTCTAACTTGCCTGAACCGAGGTGACATAAGACCTTTGGGGACCCCTTGGGTCCAGAATAGCAAGGAGTTTTGTCAACCTTGCAAGAATCAAGCTCGCTATGGCAGCCAATACAAAGTTGCAACGTCATTGGAAGATAAATGTGACGACTTTCTATTCTTGACCCCGGAAACCATATTTGTATTTTTTTTTGGTATCAAAACCAGCACAAATAAGCTGGAGTTAAGCAGAAGGGTCTTTTGCAACTCAAAGATCTGGAGGGTAGAAACAGCATCAAAACATTTGAACAAATTGCGTCTGAACAGGACATCCCACACACGGAATTGAGAGCATTTTATAACAAACTTTCGCCCCGTCCCCAATTAACAAACTTTGAAAAACTCTGTAGATTAAAAACAGAAACAAAGGGACTTATATCTCGGCTATATAGAGAGGTAGTCTGTTCGGGGGCAGCGTATTCAGGGAAATTGAAGTATGTAGCACAATGGGATCAGGATCTAGGGGAAAACTTAGAGGAAGAGGAGTGGGTGAAGATATTCATGGCCGCGGCTAAAAGTTCTACATGCGCGACGTTAAGGGAGAACGCGTATAAAGTATTAATGAGGTGGTACCTTACTCCGATGAAATTATCTAAATTTTTATCAGGTTACTCCCCATTGTGTCCAAAGCAATGTGGAGGGGAAGCGGATCTCTTGCATATGCTGTAGTCTTGCCCTCGGGTGCTGTCCCTATGGGAGCAAATCAGAGATTGGCTACAGAGGATCTTGGGCCTCATTATCCCAATGGACCCCTGGCTGTTCCTTTTGGGCAGACCAGTTGAGGTGCTCACCAGAACACAAATCAAGTTAGTAGTGCATTTCGCAACAGCGACGAAGTGCGAGATCGCAGCATTGTGGAAACAGACTGAAATCCCAACATTTACCTCAATCAGAAATTAACGAGTTTGGTTAATGATACTGGCTTTCTAAAAGTCTGGATCATGTGGCTAGCACAAACGTACATACCAGGAGTGAATGGAACTTCAATTTTGCTATGATAGTATTAGAAGCACGTTCTCCGCTGACTCAATGGGGACAGAAGGGTGAAACACGAGATTTAGAATAAGATCTAGGTTGAGAAACAGAAATATGGACCACGTGGAGGAATCAGACCAGAGCCCCGGAATCTGAAAATGATTACATTTAGGAACAAGGAAAGGCCTAAGAGAAGGACAGATGGATTCTCCTTCCCCCCCCTTCTTTTTGGTTTCTTGATTTGTACTTTGCTCAATGCAAGTGTTATGAGATATCATTGTTACCCCTGTGGAAGACACTTATACACGTTACTGTATGATGGTAAAAATCAATAAAAATCTGAGTTAAAAAATAAAAATAAACTGGAGTTAAGAACTGATGCAATCTATTTAGGGGTGTTATTTTCTAAATGTTTTTTTTTTTATATTGCGTGCTGCAATAACTACTCTGCGTGTACATTCTACTATACTTTTAATTGTTTGTATGCTTCTATTGGTAAGAGCTGCAGATACAGTATGACCAACGATAACTCGTTTTTGACCATAGCTACAACAAAGGTGTTTGGAAAACAGCTGATGAAAATAGAGATTCAGTTTTTTTGGGAGAATCAATTTAGAATATACAATGGTTAAATAACATTGAATAAGAAGGATCATTTTTTTTTTGCCATTGTTCATGTGAAAATCCCATAGTTAAACATTATGACACTTTAAACATAGAATACGACAGCAGATAAGAACAGCTTTGCCTACCTAGCCTGCCAATTTCCCTATTTGTTGTCATAGATGCCTAAGTGGGTTTACTGGCTAACCACTTCCTTAACCCAGGCTGTGCTGAAAAACTGTGTAACACGGCAGGCATCAGTTCATAGGGGTCTATGGTAAAATGATTATGATGCAAAAGGTGACACTGTGTGCTCATTTGGAAACAATTTCCCAGAATTCATAGCTGCAGTGAAAGCATTGTAGGGTGGCCAGATTTCCAAACGTAAAAACCCGGGACACAATTAAAAAATTATTTATAAAACAAATGACATCACGTAAAAATAAATATTATAATGGTATTTGTCTAATAGTGTCCCCAATAATGCTGTATCATTGATTTATTTCTCTGTCCCTCTCCCCACATAGCCTCTCCTCTGTCACTCTCCATCCCTTCTCTCCCTCTCCTCTGTCCTTCTCCATTCCCATCTTCTCTCCCCTTCTCTCAATCCTCTCTCCCAATCCTCTCTCCCAATCCTCTCTCCCTTCATTCCCCACTTACCAAGCCACACACACTTACACACACACATACATGCACACACAACTTATTACCAGCACACTGCAGCCAGGAAGAGGAGGTGCTGCGTGAGCAGTGCAGCACTACTAATGGCCGGAGGAGACATTGGGCTGCAGCTGCTCCTCTCTCTGCTAACAGCAAAACGGGGACATCTGAAAGATTGTCGTGACACCGGGACAGTTACTTAAAAACCGGGACATCTTGTCATCCTAATGCTAGGAGATAATGGTGATATGTTTAATTGCTGTATCCTATTTGTTGTCAAACCTGAAATCCTGATCCTTGGCTTTTTTTCATATTTAGGAAAGCCTAATCTTTAGCCCTAACATTTTTTAATTCCTTTGCTCTATAATTTTCTACCACCTTTAAACCACTTTACTCCCTGTTTTCTGACTTTAACCCTTTAAGTGCCCCACTACATAGCCACCACGTCATGGGCTCTGGCTCATGTCATATGTTTAAGTTTGTTTTTCTAGGGGATATCGCGTTCAGCCGCTCATGCGCATGCGCGATGGATGCATGCCATTCACGCATGTGTGATGGGTGCTTGCCGTTCAAGCATGCGCGATGGGTGCTTGCTGTTTGCACATGTAGCGGGTTCCCCTCTGGGTGTCTGAGACCTCCCCCCTCGCTGTGGTCACCTCCATGGCAGTCGGGGGTGCTGCGGCCGGTTGCGCTGGTTGCGGGGGTGCACGTCGTGCGCACGTTTTCCGGTGCGTGGGCGGCGGTGTATGGCGGGTGACGGGAGCTGTGCGCGGGAGGGCGCATCGCCGGGGACTCTCGGTGGCTCCCGCGCGGGGTGCCACCATCTTCTTTGTGCTTGCGCATGCGCAATGGGTCCCTGCAGCCGGTGGCCATTACGGAGGTTGGCGCATGCGCAGGGGAAGTGAGCACGGGGCGGCCAATGGGAGAATAGGTCCCAAGAAGAATACAGCCCCCAGGGTACACAAGGGCAGGGTCATGTGACGCCAGGGAGCCTATAGGGTTGCCCGAACCCCCTGCTCAGGAGAAAGATACATTTCGCGTGCTGTGAGGAGCACGCCAGTCAGGACCAGGAAGAGCTAGGGGTAGGAGGTGAGTGCAGGGGTCTGTGACCCACTGCATTAGGCCAGCAGCCCCCTAGGCCCCAGTTAGATCCTGAGCCACATACCAGGTTGTGTTACTGCAGGGACAGGCCCTAGGTTAGGGAACCTGCCCCTTTAGTATCAGTAGTACAGTTAGGGGCACAGCGGATGCTGCGCTTCCCATTCTGAGGCTTGGGATCAGGCCCACTTCACAGAGAGAGCGGAACTGTGCTCAGGTGGACAGCCCTGCCTGAGCACCACGTTGGTGGAACCGGACGTCACCCAGGAGGTTGTCGGATCCTTTTTGAAGATCCATTGACCGCCCAGGTGCAGCCGCACTGGGCAGGTATTGTTAAGCAAGTGCACCAACTACAGAGTACTCACACATAGTGGCAGCGCTGACCACGGGACAAGGGTTATACTGTGGACACGGCCTGGGGGTACACGGTGGTGAGAAAAGGGGTGTACACTCATAAGTGGGAGTGAATGACATTGGGACTTATAGAGTATAAGAGTATATATATATATATATATATGCATGTTCAGTAAAGGTTATTCTTGTTTGTTCATACCAAGCGTGTGTCATTGGTTTGAGTCCTGTGAGGGGCCCCTCCCGCCCTGTCGGGATCCCTCCCGCCCTGTCGGGATCCCTCCCAGGTGGAGGCATTGCACCACGATATATATATGTACCCCATGCGCAATGGGTGCTTCTTGTTCGCGCACGCGCAAGATTTGTCCTGGGGAAAATATGGTCACCCTATCTCAGAGTGTTCTGCTTTGTAAAAGTTTTGTAGCTCTCTGGTTAATAAAGACCGTGGATAATGTCTCATGGTGATATTATGTATGGGTAGGATGGCAATACTGGCTAAAAAAGATGCTTGGCCAGTACTGGAAGAGTTAAAAAAAATGAACACAATTTGATGATCTATTCAAAGAAGGTGTTCATTTGCATTGAATTAGTTCACCATGAACGATCAGCGTATAAATTTACCTTTTAGGCTTAAACACGAGAGCCATAAATATTGAACATTTTAAAGTGTGTCTCCTCATACCCCTTACAGCCTTGGGGGAGAAAAATGGGCATAATTTACAAAGCATTTTAACTTTAGTCAGATCAATAGTATTTCATAAAATGTGAAAACAGACTTCTTCTTCTTTTTTTTTCTAGGGAACATTAATTCAAAATTCCCGTGATGAGATTAAAGACTACAGTAAATTACAGGTTTTATTGTTGGAGAATTATTGTATTGGAAAGACTTTTGTCAAAATATCTTAACATATATTTGAATTTACATTTTAAAATGCAGTTACCATGGACCATGGTTCTGTAACAGTAGTGCTGGCTCAGTTATGCCATTTCACTTCAGTTATGATATTAAATTAGCTCTTACTACTTTGCACCGTAAAGTGATAACGATTGCTAAAATGTTTTCTACACAATATAATTTTTCTTTAATGCATTAAGCATATGTAAAGCCTAATACTTATTGCATTTATATGAATGGGGAATACTAGCCTTCCCTTAAAGAGCTTACAATATAATCTTTACTACCTGAAAAAAAACAGGGGGAATGGAGTCATTTGAACAAGATCAAAGCTGGAAATGGATCTCAAATCTCAAAGGCGAAGGCCTTAAAATGTCACTCATGAACTTGTTTTATAAGTGAAGACAAGCTTCTGGCTTGGGTTCTACTGGCAGTCTATTCTAGCTAAAGGAGCGGGACAGATGTACAATTCAGAAAGATCTAGCTCTGACTCCCCCTTTGGGTTATACAGTGACTGAGATTGGTAACACATTTTTAATGTACTTTGAGCTGGGGAGGAAAGCATTTGGGGTTGAAAATTGGATTAAATGTATTAAATCCCGCTCCGGAATGTAGTTATATCTTATGATCCAACGCAGAATATAAAGACATAAAATGAAGACTGCGGACAATGAGTTATGGCTATGAAAGTCCTGTGTAACACAAAAGCCAAGAATGTAGTGGGTTGAAGGGGAGGGAACTGTTCCTGCAGTTCTCAGGATGGAACCTGTGCAGAAAGTAAATCTGACAAACGTTACAAATTAGGAAAGGGGTTTGAATAGGTTGCAGAGGCCCAAAGTAGTTAAATCAGGCTTGGGAACAGGTTAAACTCAAGATTCTACATATCTGTTTAAATTAAGAAGAAGCACGTTAGGAAGGGTTAAAAAGCAATGTAAAGCAAATTTCCAAGGATTAGTGCCTACAATTAAAACACCTAATATTTAACAATCCAACATTTTGGGGGGGAAAGTAGATTCTACAGTGTAGGCCTGTATACTTTAAACAATGCTAGGTCACAGGTAATCTGGATTATTACCACAAAGTTGGGATGATTAATATAATGAATAAGATATAACTGTAATCATTTGTTATGGACATATAATAAGGCAGAGCTCTCTAACAAAAATGTTTCCTGAATCTCATGTATGTCAGCAGCAACAAAGAAACTTCATGTGGGTTTAATAAGAGGTAATGATTATGCATGCTTCCAAAAACTTTTTTCAGGTAAAAATACAGGTACTAAAGCATTGAAGTTTTACAGACATCTGAATATCCTGTAATCTTGTTCCGAAATACCTGCACAGCTTATAGTAGTGTGTTTGATTCATCGTGCTGCTAAAGGAATCATCTTTTCACTTCACTTTCTCTTTGTTGACAAAATCAGAATAAATGAACCACTTTGCACGTTGAAGCATTGCTACATCTGAGTAAATCTGAACAAAAGTAACATCCTCAGAGCTCAAACTGAAGTGGTCCATCTTGTCTTGTGAGTCGTGATCTGCAAAGGAACAACTCTACACTTTTATTGTTTGGTATAAATCTGTCTTTGCAAAAACTGGAACACATTGTAAATCCAGAAGAAAAGAATTAGGAGGTGTTTCAAGTGACTATATTTTGGTAAATAATGTAGTGATTTATCCACAGATTTGCACTGGAGTCAATTTTATTTTCAGTTAATCTGCCACCCCTTTAAAAAAAACTCCCGTCAGATGAATTCTGCTGCATTAAATGTATTTACAGAACAGCTTAAACAGCAGATGTCTTTTTTTTATGTCGGTGTTTTGGATCAAATGGTGATGTAAACCCCAATACAAAGATTGCACTCATTAAAAAGAATCTCTCACCCAGCAAACTTGGAACGGTTTCAAACTCTACTCCACTTCCTTTGTTTGGTCATGCCAGATCAGTTTTTATTTATTCCTGCAGCAGAATACAGCACTCTTACTAAGTGGTATTCTTGCAACTTGCCTCTTACTTTAACAGTGAACATTATTTTGCTGCATTTATTATATGACGCCAATTGACTTACTAGTTACAGGACTGCTTCCGTGACATTTTTTGTTTTTACAGATTTAGCCAACATTATTGCAAACAAAAACGCATTCCGATGTGCATGGTAACGTGAGATCTAAAAGCTATACATTATTTACTTGCAAAACGAGTGTTGGCCACTCAGTGTCCCTACCATTGGCCCGGCAGGCCTCGTGATACTGCCTGCCAGTGCCTGTTGTCATTGAGCATGATGGCAGGGGGGGAGAAGAGGCTGCTGCACAGGGCCCCGTACCTTAAGGCAGGGGTGCGCAAACTTTTTTTTGTCTGTACCCCCCTGCCTGCTCTCCCCCCCTGCTCATGCCCCCCTTACCTTTTCTCTGGCATTTTCTGATGGCACGATGTAATGTGATATCGCGTTGCTATGGAAACACAAAGCCATGTGACCCCCGTTGCATGGAGATTTGTCGCCAGAAGCTGCTGGAGACAAGGAAGGGGATTTACAGGGGCCTCATGTGCTACCCCCCTGTTTTCGCACCCCTGACTTAAGGGGCCCAGCACTGGGCCTGTAGCTGTGCCTGTCTCTTCCCTCCCAACCGGCTCTTGCAGGCAGTATCATGAGGCTTGCCGTGCTGGTTAAGCCTTTACGCAGGATCCTGCTGATCGTAGAATGGCCGGTATATGATAGTCACTTGGTACTCGGTATCCAGAAAAGCTGATGAGTTGATACCTTCCATGAGAACTCTTATAATAGCAGGCAGTGCTACACGACGGCAGGCATCCGGTGGGGATGCTTCATCGGGACTAAGCGCTGAGGTGGTCTCCGATGATGTGGAGGGTGTTTCTGTTGGTTGCACCTGACAGGCCATGACCTTAGGATTGGATTTCTTGGGCTTTGGACAGTCCCGAGAGTAATGCCTCTCCTATCCACAGTTGTAGCAGATGATACTCTGGTTCGCACCAGTCCAGGAGGTAGGAGTCTCTCTCCGGGGCACCTTGGGTGCAGAGGCAGTCGCCCTGGGAGGAGGATCGTCCTCGGAACTTTCTGCCTCCTTGGGATTCGGGGCTGACGCCCCCTTGGACTCTTTCTTGCGGGGATCCTTAGACTTCTTAGGAATGTGAAAGTGTAGTTGAACCTCCTGCTTCCTTATATGGCCCATCAATTCTATGAAGCTGGGGGTGTTGTGGCCCGAGGATCTCCTCGCATCATGAGAGCTACCGGGTGTGAGGGTAGGGATCCTTTCATGAGCTGTTTGAATCTGTACTCATTTACTACCATGGCAGGGATAATTTTCTTAGAGAGCAATCCCCATAAAGACATTTGCAAGCATCGTGTAAACGTTGACAGTTTTCCCCCCTCTTTCTGGCGGAGAGCACGGAATTGGGCCAGGAGTTCATTCTCATCCTCCTCGGCAGTGTAGGTCTGAGTGAGAAGCTCAACTAACTCTTTGGCTGTGACTTCTCCCTCAGTCTCACGGTGCATTTGTACCATTTGAGCGGCTGGTGGCTGTACACATTCGACTATCCGCTGTCTCTACAGCCTCTGATTAGGACCATTCATTGAGAACATGTAGGGTGTGTTCCGTCCAGGTTCTAAACTCTTCCTCGCCGATGGGGGTGGGAGTTATTCCAGAGAAGGCTTTAAGTTTGCGGTAAGGTGGTGCCGGGGACAGTTGACTTATCTTCTCAGTCAGCTGCTGCAGGACTCCCACGAATAACAGAGCCCCATTTGAACTACGGGTACTGCGATGGCTCCGTCTGGACCATTGACTGCTAGTTCCGCTCCAGCTAGGGCTCCCTGGTGGAAGGACGGACGCACGTGCCTAACACTCCAACACGCTTGGGGTGGCACTAGGGGCCTCCGTTCGGGCGCTCAGTCTCGGGTATATAAATTGACTCCCGCCCGGTGGGGCTTTGGGGAGCTGTAGAAACTAGGGTGCATTGTCCACTGCAGCAGTCAACCAGGAGTGTACTCCACTGGATGTCTGTATCCCATTTAGTGTCTACAATGTGGGCTGTGGTGAATCCCGGTATCTGCCTCAGTGTGTTTTGCAAGTTGGGCAAGGGCAGGATACTGGGACCTGGCTAATGGCAACCACGTGGCGGGGAGATGCGTGACGCCGCAGGGCCCACTCATGGACGCTCTGGTGAGATGGTAAGGACATGCTTTCCTAATTTGGTCGAACTGCTTTTTAACTTTTAGGTTGGGCACCCCAGGTCTGAATCTCAGCAGTGCCTCCAAATGTAGCCCCCTTTCCCCCGTGTCTAGGGCAACTACTGGTGTTGATGATACCTGGTTGGCTTACAGGAGGCCTGATCCTGCGCTAAAGGGAGCCTGGGGTGGCCTTGGTCTCTAATATACAGCGCCTCCACCTGGGAAGGATCCGCACACAGTGGGATAACCCCCCGCCCAAGACAATACACCCAATAAATACACACCAGGTTATGATATAACAGTATTTACTAACACGTACCTGTGATAACAGATCACACTTTGCACCACAATATATGTACATAGACACCTAGGAGGTATTCTCACAGTACTTGGGGTGCAGGGGCACCAGTGTCCCAGTGTCCTAACCGTTGATTGTCAATCCCACCCAAGTGTGTGACAGCGCTGCCAACAGTAGATTGCTGGTGCACTTGTAGATATACCTGCCAGGTGCTTCATGCCATAGCCGTCAGCGATGGTGTCCGCCTCCACGTGAGGTGGACTCCGGCCGGAGGGTCCCACCTTGAAGAAAGTATCTTTGGCTTGCGGCATCTTGCTGTGTCCCTGATATAATTGCACACTACAGGGGCAATGTCCCTATCTAAGGGGGCCAGTCCCTGCAGCACCCACAAACTCATGGCCTACTTTGGGCCTAGGGGGGGGGGGGGGGGGAAACTAGGCCTAGTTAAGGGAAGCACAGCTCCCTGGACACTACCTGCTCTGTCTGCTCCCTCTTCTGACTGGCATGCCTCACAGCGCGCCAAAAGTATCATTTACAGTAGCAGGGGATTGCTGCAGCCCCATTGGCTCTGCTGGTACATGTGTCTTGCAGGCCCTGTGGCTGCTGGGAATTGTAATTCCCCTGCGGAGCTTCTACCTAACATGGCTGCTGCTATCTCCAGCACTGCGCATGCGCACCTCTCCCTCTAATGGCCACCGCACCTCAGGATGATCTGTGCATGCGTGAGATGTGATCCCTGCTGGCGCCAACCCCAACATGGTGGCCCCCACTGTTGGGTGCACCACGGAGCCTCCGGAGCACTGGAGCACTCCCTACACTGCCTGCACGCCACGGGTATGCGCACAGCCCTCCACCGGCACCCTTGCGCCCCCACAGTGCCACCGGCACTCTCCTCAGCCTCCACTGCCAGCTGCAAAGTAAGGGGCCAAGAGGGGACCAGGCTACATTTGGAATTCCCAAGCCTCCTCTCGCCCTTGAGGTCAGCATAACTGACCGTGCCGTCCTAGGTCTCTTATTTTGCCAAATAAACGGCAATATTCTATTTTGCAAGTTGTTTTATTCTGATCCAGGAATCTGTATCGGAAGAGTCTGGAAATAATATAATAATCTACGTAGAAAATTCATCTTGACCGATACTATCCTTCCGATCCATGATATCTGGAATTTGTCCTAATTCAATAGATCCTTCTTGAACCTATCAAATAAGGGAGGGTAATTGGATTGATAGAGGGAGCTGTAATACATAGCAATATGGACTTGTAAGTATTTAATATGAGAGGGGCACCAGCTGTAATTAAAATGTAGTTGTAACAATTTAATTTCTTGGGTTGGTACCATCAGATTTAGGGCCTTAGATTTATCATTATTAATTTTATATCCGAGATCCTGCTGAACTCCATCAGAAGATATTGAAGATTGGGGAGTGATGTTAAAGGCTTGGCTAGTGTTAATATTATATTTAATATTATATCGTCCTGGAAGAGCGAGATTTTATAGTTTATATCGCCAATTGTAATACCCTGAATATTTGGGTTATGTTTAATACTTGAGGCAAGTGGTTCTATTGAAAGAGCAAAGAGGAGGGGGAATAATGGGCAACCTTGCCTCGTGCCATTTTTTATTTTAATCGAGTCCAACTCATTCCCAGGTAATTTAACAAATGCTGTCGGGCTCTGATAAAGGGCTCTAACTCCCTCTAGGAAAGGTGTCGTTACACTGAATTTTGGCATCGTTCTATCTTAAAAAAAAACAGTTTATGCTGTCAAAAGCCTTCTTGGCATCTAGGCTCAACAGAATCGCCTTGGTCCCGGTGGAATGTACATAATCTATAATATATATTATTTTCAGTGTTTTATCTGAGGCTTGTCTTCCCGAGATAAACCCAACCTGATCAGCATGTATCAGCCTCGGTAGAATAGGGTTCAGTCGGTTGGCTAAAATGTTACTTTAAATCTTAAGATCACATACTGTAGATCACAGCAACGATATTGGGCGATAACTGCCACATTGGAGAGGATCCTGGCCCTCTTTGTGTATAATGGCCACATTTGCGGAGGACATAGTTGTAGGTATCGGTTTACCTCTAAAAATGAATGAAACATTTCCAGCATGTACGGGGAGAGGATCGACAGTTTTTTTTTTATAGTATGCATTAGTGAGGCCGTCGGGTCCCGGGGATTTAGCTAATTTCAAGGATTTAACTGCGTTTGATAACTCTATTTGTATAATTTTACCATTAAGTGCGACTAGTTTGGCTGAGATCAGATGGGAAAGGTCGCACCCTTCCAGATATCGGGGGATAAATGCTAAATTTGAGAGTTGGGGTTGTTCTTTGGGGGGTTTCAAAATGTATAATTTAGTGTAGAATTAGGTGAATTCTTGAGCAATCTCCCGATCGTTGTGAGTAGTTAGACCATTTTTGCATTTAATTAAGGAGCGATCTAACTCTCATACCCCTAAGTTTATTAGCAAGAAGTCTATCAGTGTTGTTCCCCTTGTCATAATATTGTTGGTTGGTCCATTTCAGAGATCTCTCTACGTCCTCTAACTGAACCTGCTTTAGCGCCAGTCTAGCATCTGAGAGGGATTTATACAGTTTTCTTGATGGGTTAGTTTTTTTTTCAACCAAAAGTTTTTATTAGGTGAATGATACAGGCATAATAGAATCTAACAACCCGATGTCTTACAGTTCTGTAGTCAAAGCACCACATTTTTTGTTTCAGTCAAAACAGACTAACGTAACTCACAGGGGACACTAATGACGGACAAGACTACAACCATTCACTCAGACATACACAAGATAGGGGAGAGGGGGGAAGAGAAAAAAAAACAGCCAGCCTGGAGAGTATTGCTATCTGCTTCCTCCTTAAGGTCCTCTTCTATTCAACTGTATCTAGGTCCCCTGCGGGTGGCCCCCTCACCTATGGTCCTTATTGGCTTGATGGGTTAGTTTTATGTAACCTTTCCAATTTAACAATTTTGTCCGATAATTCCTTGTATAGTTTTAGTTTGCTTTTCTTCCTATATGAGACTATAGAGATGAAATCACCTCTGATCGTTGCTTTATGAGCTTCCCAGAGCATCGAGGTCTCCGAAACAGATCCTTTATTTATATTAAAGTATTCACCCAGGGATAGTTTGATTTTATTTTCAACATCGGGATAATTTAACAAAGAATCATTCAATCTCCAATGAAACACTTTACTTTTAACAAAAGGGGGCTGAGGGTCCAATCGATAGGCGCATGGTCAGACCATGTAACCAAACCAATACCTGATCAGTAGATTTTGTGGAAAATATTTTTGGTAATCAGAAAGTAGTCTATCCTCGAATAAATCTGATGAGGGGGAGTAAAAAATATAGACCCGTTGGTCCTGATGTTGCGCTCTCCATATATCCATCAGGGAAAATTCCTTTATTAAATCTCAATTTTTTTTTTTGCTGTTTTTTGAATGTGAGTCTTATGGCCTGACCCGGATCAGTGGTTCTATCCACCGCTGGGGCCAGAGTCATTCATATCTCCTCTGACCACAAGCGAAGACATATATCGTTGATCGGTTGACTAAAACTTTTCTAAGAAATTCAGTTTGGTTCTCAATAGGTGCATATAGTTTAACCAGAGTAATTGCTGTTCCTTAGAGTGAGTCATGTACGATCAGAAATCTACCTTCCGGGTTTGTAATTACTTTCTTTGCACTAAAAGGGACACTGTGCCTAATTAGAATCGCTACGCCTCTTTCTTTACTGCTAAATGACGAGTAGTAAGCAGAAAGGAAGACGCCCCTAATTGTGTTGGGGGGGGGGGCATGGACATTGAAGTGATTCTCCTGAAGAAACAGGACATCACCCTTTGTCCTTTTTAAATTCTTGGAGCGCAAGTCTCCTTTGCCTATTAGGCTGAAGACCCTCCACATTAAGTGAAATAAATTTTATTGGGGCTGTCAACCATATTCCAAATAAGGGAGATTTGATTTCAGATCCCCTACAATCCTACTGTAGAGGTTCCTATAAATATCGGGAACATTTTGGGTTGGAGGACTATAGGCCCAATTTACATTGCCTGGCAGGGCTCTGGAGAACAGGAGAGGGAAAGCGGTAGTGGGATACGAGTGGTCAGGGGGTGGAGGGGAAGGAAAACAAACAATTGACAATAAAAAAAAACAGAGCATAAACAGTGCCCTAAAGAGAAAAAAAACAGTCATGATTTGGCTAGAAGGTTGGACCTAAAGTCCTTGAGACACATCCCCGGTCCCGGGAACTGGAGTCAGCAAAGGTGGGACCCAGAGGACCCTCTATAACAATATAGATAATTCCCTCTTTATATACATCTGCATCCTATTACAAATTGTCTAAATAATACGTTTGGGGCTCATATGGAACCATGATCCGTCGTTCATCTATGATGTGCGGGGATCAAATAAGATTCTAATTGTTTTTACTTCTAAGCCAGGCTGTATTTATTTGTATTTACCGCCAACAAGGTGAGGAGAGGAGGGTTCAGGGAAGAATCAGGGGAAAAGGATGGAGGTTAGGGAAGGAGGGGGGAGGGGAAGGAGGAGGGGAGGGAGGGGTTGGGATGGGGAAGGAAAAAGGGATGGGAAGGGGGGGTAAGGGGTGGGAGATGGGAAAGAGGAGGTTAAGGGAGTGGTGAGGAAGAGAGGGAGGGAAGAAAACATAATTCGGGTATTCCTTTGACATACACATTCTAGTACACAAAAACAGCGGTCTAGAACTACCGATAGAAGATCTCCACTCTATAGTATAATATATCATATAGGCATATTTATTTGACTGTTTTTCATCTCACCTGGCAATTCAGTCCACTAGTCTCATACCTAAAAACACATCAGAGGGTACAAGCAATCAGTGGGATCTAGGCCCAGGTACTCTCCATGATTATTATACTGTGAGGACTCCGGGATCGCGGCACCCGCGCCCTGGTGCCTCCTCACCTTCATTAACCCCCGCTGCCGTGGCGCACGCCCCTCGCTGGCGTCACTTACCCCCGGCGGCTCTGGGGGTTCCCCGCCGTTCTCTGCGTTCTCGCGCTCCTGCGGGACCTTCCCTCTCTCATGCGGCTGCTACCTCTTACGAGCGCGCGCCCATCTCTGTTACAGAGCACGCGCAGGACTCTTTTAATTTATTCACTGCTCCTGCAGTGAGGCTCCGCCCCCAACACATACACAAGGATCAATCAGGCATAAATACCACTCACCTGTATCCTCCTTTGGACAGCCTATCCAGGACAGCTCCATGCACTCCTCCAGGCCTGCCTCCTCTTCTTATTGGTCAGCCACGCTTTATATTGCCTGTCCTGTCATTCAGTCATTGCTCGACATAGTTTCCACTAGGATCACTATTCTGGCATTCTCTCTCATTCACTCAGGTTACGACTTGGCTTGGCGGACGTCTTTCTCTGGCTCTCGACCCCTTGCTTGGACAAACAACCTTCCGGAATTCTCCTATCCCTGACCTTGGCTAAAACGGCAACGACGACGGCACTTCTACACCGGTACCGGCAAGTATTGCTAGCTAAACGTCACCTGGCCTGGCAACGCCAAAATCACCACACTCCGGACACGCTCCTTTTGCTGCGGGTGCGTGTCCATATACGTTCCTCACCTCAGTAGAAGGGACGGGTCTGATCTGCGGGCAGTACCGGCGTAACATTATGTCGAGCCCACAAGACGCAGACCAGACTGATGTGGACTCTATGATGACGGCCATGTACCAACATATCCAGGCCTTAACGGATCAAGTGACTCTCCTCTCCCAACAGGTACAGGACCGTACTCTACAGGCACCACCTGTGGCTGCGCCGCCGGCGCAGTCTGACTTAACTTTCACTTCATCCTCAGTTCCGAAGATTCCGGCTCCGAGGCCTTACGCAGGGGACCCCCACGCCTGTCGTGGTTTTCTCAACCAGTGTGAGATCCAGTTCGAGATGGCTCCGCAGTTGTATACCACTGTCCGGAAAAAGGTAGCCTACGTATATAGTCTTCTCACAGGTAACGCATTGGCGTGGGCCTCCCCGATCTGGGAATTACGCCCTGATATTACCCGAGATTACGCGGCCTTCAGACGAGAATTCCGACAGGTCTTCGACACCCCTGCATGACAAGAGACTGCTTCTGATTCCCTGCTGGAGCTTACACAGGGACGTCGGCCTGTGTCTCAATACGCCTTGGAATTCAGAACCATAGCAGCTGAGACTCATTGGGGTCAGGAGGCTTTAGTCTCCGTCTTCTGGAGAGGTCTATCGGATTCCCTGAAGGATGAACTTGCTTCTCACCCCAGGCCAGGACTACTGGAGGACCTCATCTCCCTGGCCAATCGTATGGATCAGCGTCTCCAGGTACGCCGCGCTCAGCGTCAGCATTCCCGGTCTACACCTTTCCGTGCTTCCTTTTCCAGGTTCTCTGCTACCCCGAGACCCGTGTTCTCTCCGCTGCCGGCGCTGGAGGCCCCAGAGCCGATGCAACTCGGGGTCCAGCAACCTCGGACACCATTACTTCAACTTCGCTCTACTGGAGAGTCGTGCCATCATTGCGGATCTTCTGAACAGCGTACACGTAACAATCCACCATTTCCGGGAAACGACTAAACCCAGTGAGTACGAAGGGGCCTCGCTGGGTGCTAAATCTCCTTGTCCCCCTCTCGAAAGGGAACTTTCCAAAAGACTGACCATTCCCGTCTCCCTTTCAGGACCGACTTTCCGCACCTCCACGGCAGCATTTATCGATTCCGGCGCAGGAGGAAACTTCATGGATCAGACCTTTTCTGAACAAAATCAGATTCCACTTTCCAAAAAGAACTCTCCCGTTGCCTTGGTTGGGATCGATAATCAGCCTCTCACTCCGGCTTATATCTCCTTGGAGACCGGACCTATCACCCTTTCTACTCATTCGCACAAAGAGACTCTGGGCTTTGACGTTATTCACGCCCCAGGAACACCGATTACGCTCGGCTTGCCCTGGTTACAGAAGCATAATCCACTTATCGATTGGGTTTCTTCTAATCCTATTAACTGGAGGCCAAGGTCAGAGGAATCTTCCGTGTCTACCGAGCGATCATCATTCCTATTAGGTAACGCATCCAGTTCTCTGAGAGAGTTACCTTCTCCGTACGCAGAATTTTTGGACGTTTTTAGCAAGACACAGTCTGAGCTCCTACCCCCTCATCGCTCCTACGATTGTCCAATTGACCTGGTACCTGGTTATACCTTGCCTAAGGCCAAATCTTACCCTCTCTCGTTGCCCGAGACGGAAGCTATGGACGAATATATTCGTGAGAATCTCAAACGGGGCTTTATACGTCATTCCAATTCTCCTGCGGGGGCCGGATTCTTCTTTGTCAAAAAGAAGGATGGTACTCTCAGACCATGCATTGATTACCGGGGTCTGAACCATATTACGGTGAAGAATCGTTACCCACTCCCACTCATCTCCGAACTCTTTGACAGACTTCAGGGGGCCAATCTCTTCACTAAACTGGACCTTCGTGGGGCATACAACCTCATCCGCATCCGTGAGGGCGATGAATGGAAGACTGCCTTCAACACCCGTAGTGGACACTACGAATATCTTGTGATGCCCTTCGGGTTGTGCAACGCACCAGCAGTTTTTCAGGACTTCATCAATGACATTTTTCGGGACGTCCTCAATCGCTTTGTCATTGTTTACCTGGATGATATCCTCATTTTTTCTCAAAACTTACAGGATCATATCATTCACACGAAGTTTGTACTTTCACGCCTCCGAGAGAACCGGTTGTTTGCTAAAATGGAGAAATGCAGTTTTCATCAATCCACCACTGCCTTTCTCGGATACATCATCTCCAACAGAGGTTTGGCCATGGACCCAGAGAAACTGAAAGCCGTCGTGGATTGGCCGCAACCCAATTCCCTCAAATCTATTCAACGGTTTTTAGGTTTTTCTAACTATTACCGGAAGTTTATCCATAACTTTTCTACCATTGTCGCTCCTATCACAGCACTAACCCAAAAAGGTGCAGATCCTTCAGCTTGGTCTCCTGAGGCACTCACGGCATTCGAAACACTGAAACAAGCTTTTGTCTCTGCTCCCATCCTTCGACACCCAAACACTAATTTTCCATTCACCCTAGAGGTTGACGCTTCGGATTGTGGGGCTGGTGCGGTTCTGTCTCAAAAATTTTCTCCCCAGGATAAACTTCATCCTTGCGGGTTTTTCTCCAAAAGATTTTCATCGGCAGAGAGGAATTATGACGTGGGCAATAGGGAACTTTTGGCCGTCAAAATGGCTCTTCAAGAATGGAGACATCTTCTGGAGGGGTCAAAAGAGCCATTCACCATTCTTACGGACCATAAAAACTTATTGTACATTGAGAATGCCCGTCGCTTAGGTCCTCGCCAAGCTCGCTGGGCATTATTTCTCTCTAGATTCAATTTTGTTCTCTCATACATTCCCGGCACTAAGAACGTCAAGGCGGATGCTCTCTCCCGGCAATACTCTTCTGAAGAGAGATCAGAGAAATCCACTGAGTCCATCCTCCCTAAACAAAGAATTTTAGCAGCCGTGGCATTCAAGAATCTTGAGAAGATCATCAAATCTCAAGAGAACCTCCCGTCCGGTCTTGTGGTTCCTAAAGACTCTTTGTATGTGGAACCCAAATTTATCCCTGAAATACTGGACTGGGGACACGCCGTCCGTTCGGCAGGGCATCCTGGATTCAAGAAAACCTTGGATCTCATCCGTCGTACCTTTTGGTGGCCCAATATGGTTAAAACCATTCTGGAATTTACACGGGCCTGTCCGGTATGTGCGCGTAACAAGATTCCTCGTCAGAAACCTCAGGGTCTTCTCTTATCTTTACCTATTCCGGAGCGTCCCTGGTCCCACATTTCGATGGATTTTATTGTGGAGTTGCCTAGGTCGAATGGCATGAATACCATTCTTGTGGTAGTGGATCGATTTTCCAAGATGGCACACTTTATTCCTCTGAAAGGATTACCCTCCTCACCCGCCCTTGCGGATATTTTTTCCAAAGAGATTTTCCGGATCCATGGGATTCCCACATCCATAGTGTCCGATCGGGGTTCCCAGTTCGTCTCCAAGTTCTGGAGAAATTTCACCAAGAGACTAGGTATCTCATCTTCCTTTTCTTCTGGATATCACCCTCAATCCAACGGACAGACCGAGAGGGTTAATCAATCCCTCGAGAAATACTTAAGGTGCTTCGTCTCTAATTCTCAGGATGACTGGGCAGAATTACTTACCTGGGCTGAGTACGCATTCAATTCTTCCAGGAATGAGTCCACTCACGAGACCCCCTTCTTTATCAACTACGGATTCCATCCGGCTCGCCTACCTATTACCAAAGAATCCTCTGGGGTACCAGCCGTGGACGAACATATTGCTCTCCTACAAGACTCTTGGTCCAGAATACAATCTGCATTACAAAAAGCATCCTTGACATCTAAAAATCAGGCTGATCGTCACCGTCGTCCGGCACCCGAATACAAACCCGGGGACAAGGTTTGGCTTTCATCCAAGAACATCCGTCTCAAAACGCCTTCCCTCAAATTGGCTCCTAGGTTCCTGGGTCCCTTTTCCATTTTGGAGCAGGTTAATCCGGTTTCTTTTCGACTCCAACTTCCTCAAAGCATGAGAATCCCGAATGTCTTTCACACCTCACTTCTCAAACCTTTTATCTCCAGTAGCCTCTTTCCGGACCACACTTCTAAACCAGATCCTGTGATGGTACAGGGTAATGAAGAGTATGAAATACAGGCTCTACTGGATTCCCGTCTTTCAAGAGGTAAAGTCCACTTCTTGGTCCACTGGAGAGGTTTTGGACCCGAAGAGAGGTCATGGGTACCCCTGAAAGATATTCATGCTCCAGGACTCCTCAAACGCTTTCGAAAGAAGTTTCCATCAAAACCATGGAAGGATCGTCCTGAGGCCGATCCTGAAGGGAGGGGTACTGTGAGGACTCCGGGATCGCGGCACCCGCGCCCTGGTGCCTCCTCACCTTCATTAACCCCCGCTGCCGTGGCGCACGCCCCTCGCTGGCGTCACTTACCTCCGGCGGCTCTGGGGGTTCCCCGCCGTTCTCTGCGTTCTCGCGCTCCTGCGGGACCTTCCCTCTCTCATGCGGCTGCTACCTCTTACGAGCGCGCGCCCATCTCTGTTACAGAGCACGCGCAGGACTCTTTTAATTTATTCACTGCTCCTGCAGTGAGGCTCCGCCCCCAACACATACACAAGGATCAATCAGGCATAAATACCACTCACCTGTATCCTCCTTTGGACAGCCTATCCAGGACAGCTCCATGCACTCCTCCAGGCCTGCCTCCTCTTCCTATTGGTCAGCCACGCTTTATATTGCCTGTCCTGTCATTCAGTCATTGCTCGACATAGTTTCCACTAGGATCACTATTCTGGCATTCTCTCTCATTCACTCAGGTTACGACTTGGCTTGGCGGACGTCTTTCTCTGGCTCTCGACCCCTTGCTTGGACAAACAACCTTCCGGAATTCTCCTATCCCTGACCTTGGCTAAAACGGCAACGACGACGGCACTTCTACACCGGTACCGGCATGTATTGCTAGCTAAACATCACCTGGCCTGGCAACGCCAAAATCACCACACTCCGGACACGCTCCTTTTGCTGCGGGTGCGTGTCCATATACGTTCCTCACCTCAGTAGAAGGGACGGGTCTGGTCTGCGGGCAGTACCGGCGTAACATATACATATTTGTTAGTAGTAAACCCTTGTCTTGATAGTACTCTAAACATTTATAACCAAACTTTTGCCTGGAGAAAAGCAATTTCTCCTAACAGGGAGAGGGGGGAAAAGGGGAGGGGATGGGGGGAGGGAGGTGAGGAGGGATGGTAGGGAGGTGGGGAGGGAGGGGAGGAGGAAGGAAGGGAGTTTGAGAGGGGGGGAGGGGGTTTATATCCCAGCTACTTGGGCAACAGGGAACTCAGCATTCAATCTTCCCAGGCTTCCCTTCGAGATTGCAGCAAGCAGATCAGAGCGGAGTCCACCGTTGGCCAGGTTAAAAAGCCGTCTCTCATCTGGGAGGGACTCAATTCTGAGCCAAAAACAGCAGGGGCTCTGGGTGAAGAGAGAGGAAGTGAGCATAAATTCTGGATAAACTATATCTTCATTCCTTCTCTGTAGTTTTTTGGATATATTGGCCTGCGAGCCTCTCCGAGTATCTTGCCGGTCCTGTTGGACGTCTGGATCTTTGGGATTTCGGTGCGTCTTGTGGTTGTGCAGAGGGGGATATGACCAGAGACCGAAGAAAGCCCTTGATTTCTTCTGGGTATCTGACGGAGAGGAATTTCCCGTTCTTTTGGACAATCAATTTAAATGGAAATCCCCACCTGTAGCACACATTTTTTCCCTTTGATAGAAGCATCTGGGGCCTGAATTCACATCTCCTATCAATTCTGACTTTTGAGAGATCATTGAAGATCTGGAGTGCTTCATTTTAAAAATTATATCTCCTTTGTCCCTGCAGGCTACTATAATTCTTTCCTTAGTGGAGTAATGATGTCATCTTATAATTACATCTCTTCTTCGCTTCTGATCCTCAGATCTAGGTCCCAATACCCAGTGCACCCAATCTATTTCTAAATCTTTATCCTGGAGGCCCGCGAAAATTGTTAAGAGGAGGTTCGTGAGGTAAGTACAGAGATTTTCTGGAGAAATTGTCTCAGGAATGTTCCTGATTCTGAGATTCTGTCTTCTATCTCTATTATCTTGGTCCTCTAATGCATCTTTGAGGGAGATTATTTAGTTCCCTAGTCTGATTATCTCATCATCAGCAGTAGATTGCAATTGGAAGGCCTCCTCCATCTTAGTTTCCAAATTCGATGTTCTTTGTGTTAAAGAGTTCATTTCTGTTTTGAGTTCTAGGACTGCCTCTTTAATGTCTTTTTGGTGCGATTTATGCATTTTAGAGAAGAGGTTCTCCAGGTAAGACTTCGTTATTACCTCCTCTTCAGTATTTGTTTGATCCTGTGTTTGATCTTTGTCTTTGGTCGCACGTGTCTCAGCGCCATCTTGGCCTCCACCACTGGGAGCCGTAGATCCCAGATTTCCCCCAAAATAGCTGGCAACATCTTACTGGGTCTGTTTTTTCATCCTTGCAGATCCAGATGTCCACTTCACGCATCAGGAGGTAGGTTTAGTGATATTGGTCGAAGCAGGGAATATGTTATAACTAGTTTATGCATGAAGGTCCCTGGGGTTCCCTTGCTGATTTTCCATCTCCGGTGACGGCATCAGATGTCTCCCAATTAAAACATTTTTAATGAAATAAAGTCATGCAGTATTGCAGTATTGCAGGTAACTGCTGTGTTTTTCCTCTGTAGGTGGATTTATAGCTATTATGTGAATATTGCCTAGTGGAGAAGGCAAGTATAGCCACCTTAGCAGCACCATAGATAGAAGCTGCTTCTTTATTTATTTTATTATGCTTGTTTGTTTCAGAGCACCTCTGCAACCCACACAACCAACACTCCCCTTATGTCAGGAGTAATAAGGCATTTGGGGGGGGGGTCTACTTTAAATGTCACTGTTTGTGGGGGTAAGGGCTTCCCAGGACAGAGACAGTCTGCTACAGTTACTCCCTTCTGCAGGGCCTCTTATTCTCCTCAAGTCTCTCCCCTCACTCACCCCACCAGGAATTTGACAGGTCACCATTGGTTCCCCTCCACCCGGCAGAGGCTCCGATCTGCCGTCCCTGCGTGCGGGGGAAGAAGCGGGCCTGCACTTTGCAGCGAGGCTGCACTGGAAAACCTGCACAAGATGACCACCTCCCTTTGCTCCCGGATTCCCCGCAGCACACTCACCATCCAGCTTCCACCAGGTCTCTGCAGCGCTATATCGGGAGGCTCGTCCGGTGGTTCCCCGTCGCTTTTCCCCTCACCTCCCCAAAGGTTGGCTCCTCGAGTTATCGGCCGCTTGCTTTGGCGCTGAGTCTGGTCAAATCAGTCCCACTCGGTGGCCATTTTGGATCTACCTCAGTGCCGAGACGGGACCCGACTTTTGCTCATGGGCTAGGGATAATTTTTTTTAATCTGCCGCTGTGGGGACCGCAGCCTCCAGAGAAGGACTTCCCCCGGCTTTATGTAAGTTTTTATTAGGGGATTCTCAACCTTTTAATACTCCGTTTTTCCACCACTTGGGACGGAGATGCACAGCTACATGTCCTGCCTGTTCGAAGTCTTGGCCATGCCCATCACAAACATATCACTTTAATCACAAAAAAAGTAATAGTTTATGATGTGTTTCAGACATTTCTGTGATCCCTAATATATATCTTTGTATGACACGTGTAACTTTTTGTAATGAAATGGTTAAGTCCTATACACATTACTTTGCTTTTAGGCTATTCCCAGAAATAACTCGCTGATAATAGGGTCTGGATGTTAGTAAGAGCAGCTTTTGGAAGGTGCTAAATATTGTAGCTTTATTCCCATGCTCTAACAGTAACAGAGGTCTGAGGATCTGCATTGTTGGGTAAACTGCGCAATACCATATGATTTGCATATGAATAAGCCTAAGGTCCACTAAAATGTAAGGATCCCTCTCACGTACAGCACATTGGTGAGCACGTGACATGCATACGGAACAAGGGTTAATACACAGCTCTCAAGCTGGCCTACTTTTCACCTTCACAAAGGTCCCTCAAATGAACAATATCTCCCCTCAATCTGTACTCATATACCATCTGTCATGAACAGCACACAAGTGGGCACGCGACTTAGATATGCAACCAGGGTTAATTCACATGGCTACTCTAGCCAACTCATCTTTGTCTTGCATAAGGTCCTTTCAATTAGTTAATATTAACCCCTTACTCAATTGCAATCATATCTATATGCTGCCACTAAAATATGTAAATTCATATATCTGCCAGGATTTCAGGTCCCTATTTAATATGCCAGATGTGGACGGGAGTTCAATGACAGTCGGAGGGGACCCTCCATGGTTATAAAACACATGGTTCCGAAGCCCTATTTTTGAAGCACTGGCCTGCAACAGTTAGTACATAATGAGCTCCTAGAGTGTTCCAGCACCATAACAAGCCAACATACTCAGGATTGGTCAACAACTGACCTTTGACAGACATCAGTATTGTTGACCGAAAAGTAGATCTCTGTGGAATAAAAACTGTTTTGTACCAAGACCTCTGGAGTGCCGGTTCCTTCTCCGACTTGGAGGACGTATAAGCCATACACGTCTCTTCGCAGTGAGTTGATCTCCGTGCACCAGCGTCAGCTGATTAAAGTGCACTGAGTTCACCTATACCTTTCTACTTCTACTATTGTATTTATGCCATTTGCGCAATGAGGGGGCCTCAGGTAGCATGGTGAACAGGAAACTTGCAGGTCTAATTTTCTTCTTAAAATTAATGAGATAGAAGGATTGAACAAAGGAATTTTAAAGGAGGACATCTGTAAAAAGTTGAAAGGTACAGCTAGTTGTGATGTGAGAAGGCTCATAACATTTGGTTTGTTGTATAGGGTCTTTGGAGTTCTGAATAAAGGGTGTTATTCAAGTTTTGAAGCTGTGTGTCAGGAATCCACTCCTGGCTTTTCTCGTAGCCTTGCAGGGTGCTGTTGTTCTCACTAATTCCCTCTTTGCAATCAACAGCAGCTGTGTGGGCTATCACTGCAACCTAGCCTTGTACTCAGTCATTGGAGCAGTGCCCTCACACCCTACTCCGGGGATTGGCCCGCTGGCCTTTAAATACTGCATTCCCACAATCCCTCTCTGTCGAGCATACTCCTTCTTGGATGTTATCTGTGTTTTGCCACAAGCCTCCTGGCTTGTTTTCTCTCATTACTAATCTCTGTGGTTTATTGTTCCAGTTCGTTGTACTCGTTCCTGTTTCCTCATAGCCTGCTGCTACTTCGCTGAGGCCTGGTTTCCTCTCTTCTCTGAGAACCTGGACCCTGCTACCTGCGAGCCTGGACCCTGCATCCTGCTGCATACTCCTCTTGCAGAGGTTGCTGTTTTGATCCTATGGCCTGCTGCTCTTTCTCCCTTCACAGAGGCCAGCTTGAACTCTTGTGCTGAAGCACCCCGGAGACCTGCTGTGTGCTATCTCCCTGGAGCCCGCAACCTGCTGCTTCTACCCTTAGCAGAGGTTGCTGTTTGGACCCCGTGGCCTGCTGCTCTTTCTCCCTTCGCAGAGGCCAGCTTGAACTCCTGCGCTGAAGCATTGGTTTTCCAGTGCTGCTTGGCGGTGTGCGCTCTCCGGTCAGCCTGAGACCGGTACCATGGGCCGTGGGTGCCACTCGCGCAGACCCCGCTCCTGCCCCGCACCCAGTATGCTGAAGCAGGAGGACCTGCTTGATTTCCTGTTGCCGATTCCTTGCTACGACTATGACTACCCGGATGTCTTCTATCCCGACCCTGGTTCGGCCATCGACTGTCCTGTCTTCTCCTACCCCGACTTTGGCTCGTCAAACGACTATGCTGACCTCTCCAGTCCTGAACCCGGCCTGTTTGATTAGGAACTTCGCAATCCAGACCAGTCTGCGCGGTCTAAGGTCGGTGATTTCATAACCCAACCTCAGCCGCGCGGTCCGGCCCCGGTTTGTGGTGAGCACAGGCGTAACACTGTGTTGCTCTGCTTTACCCTTTGCATTCTTTTTGCCAATGAGAATTAGTGAGTTGGTAGCTTTGAGCGTGAGAAAATCAGGAGGAATTCAAATGAAGGATGTTATAGTGTTGGAGGAAAGGGTAAACATTTTAATTGGTGGGTCAACAACAGATAAAGGGGTATGTGTATCATTGTTCGTTTTAGGTGTTCCGTGTTCAGGTGGGTCTGGCAAAGGAATTTTTAGGCTTTAGACCTCTGTCGAGGGATGATTTTTAGTTCACAAGAATAGTTAACAGTTAACAAAATATCAATTTAGTAATGTTATTAAAATGGGTTTGAGTATATTGGCCAAATGAATGTTTATACGTTGAATTGGTAGGTTTTGCCCAAAGGATTTTGACACACATTCCTTTTGGATCGGGCCACAATGGAACTGGCTCGTTTGAGGCTAAGTGAACTGGAAGTTATGCATATTGAGCATTGGAGTCAAAATATTAGAAAATTTATGTTCGCTCTAATTTGGTTAATTGAGTTGATTTTTTTGTTTGATTGTGATTTTCAAGCATGGAAGCTGGCTCAATCAGTATGGATTGTCAGCTATTCATAGATATTTTGGGCAGCAATGGGAGCAAAAGGAGGGCCATATGGTAGTAATCTCAGGCTAGGAACATTCAGGGTAAGGTGGCGGGGGATTAGGGTTTTAGGTTGGACTTGATTGCTGCCTCAAATAATTGAGATAAGGCAGGTAACTAAAGGCCCTCTAATCCTATTAAATCATGCTGGGCGTAATTAATTCAACCAGTTAAAAACAGTATAGCTGATCAACACAATTAACTATGAACTTTCCAGAGTTTTGCCTTTGTTTAATGGCATATGTTTTGTGTGGTTGCAGATAACGATTTTTTTGGAGGGATGTGAAAAATTGGATGGTAACTGCCTGCCTACTCTTCCTGATGTTCCTCTCTCTCCTTCAAGTGCACCCCCAGGCACGATACAGTTGTTACATGCGTGTCGCATTTGCACATCACATAAATACTGTATATTTATATATACTATATATATATATATATATATATATATATATATATATATATATATATATATATATATATCCATGTAGAGGTATCAGTACCATGTTAGCCGAGCTTCAATAATCAAAAAATAAATAGATGATACCGTTCTGTGGCTAACGAAATGCTATTATTCGTTAGCCACAGAACGGTATCATCTATTTATTTTTTGATTATTTATATATATATATATATATATATATATATATATATATATATATATATATATATATATTCTGTAGAAAAACAGGACCCAGCACACTCTTGATGCAGATTAAAAAAAGTGATTTTTTAAAGGTCTCCAATAGGACTTTCATCAAGACATGTCAAAAGGTTGAGCATATGAGATTCTCTTGCCATGTTGTGTCTGTCCTATAACAATCTGTACTCCATCACTATCGAGAGGCAATAGCGACAGTGATTTGTGATGTGCACTGCTAATGTGCTGTTGCATTCCCTTTGCTCCAACCAATCTTGCTGAAACTGTAGTGATTTTAAAATGTATTGCATTTACATGGACTGTAACAATAATACTGTAACATGATGGGTTTTCGTCTGGGTGGGTGTCACGGTAACTTATGACAAGCTATAATATACACCAAAAATACCTGGATTGAACTGAACACGACTAAGATATAAATAAATATAGTTTATTTCTTGAAAAAGTGAACACACAAGATATACAAATAACAGACAAAATATACACTTACTTAGGATTGGAATGATAAAATAATCAGGAATCTTGATTAGCAATTCATGCAGCAATCTCGAGATGACACAAAAGACAATGGGCCTAGGCTGAGCCTTGTTTATATACAATCTCAGTCCTATTCCCTAACCTTGGGGCGCCTGGCTGGCTAGCAAATTCCTTTGAAGTAGAATCCCCCTTATCTGCAAGTGTGAACTATGACACTTACAGGCCACTCAGCCCCTTTTGTTCCTCCGCCCTAGTGTATACAATCAGGGTGGTCCCCCTTTGATCAGAGGGCTTATGCTAGACAACTTGTCTGCCCTCCTGACCTATTAACATAGCAGATGGGCTCTGCGTTCTCATACCAGACCCAAAATACCATTCACAGTTTAATATCTTCACATATTAAAATAAGTGGTTCTGTTGGGCCCAGTGGGCCGATACTTGCCAGTTTTTCCCGCCGGAAGTGACTCTTCATTGTGGCCAAGTTTCAGCCCGCTGCGACCCTCAGAACCAGAAATACACAAATGCAGGTTAAAACACTTTTAAAATACAGGATTCTTCCCTTTAAAAATGAATCTCTGCCTTTCACTCTTTCCCCTTTGAAATCAACGGGTTCCGCCACCATAGGCTTTTAATGGCGCGGCTCCGCCGTTGAAGTCAATGGGTTTTCCCGCCATAGACTTTTAATGGGGAAACGCCGCCATTGAAGTCTATGGAAAAACCAAAAATCTTTACATTTGCCCACACTCCGTCTGGTTGTACGGAGAGGGCTGGAAATGGACATGCATTCAAGCCGTAACCGTGGCTGCATGCGACCCAACTCCCAGCCCTCTGGTTCCTCCAGAACCGGAGATATGGGCTACACTTTTTACGATTTTGGACTTAGCCGTTTTAACGCCACGCGGCTTTTCCCCATTGGAATCAATGGCCGGCGCCGCCATAGACAATGCATGGGCGAGCGCCGCCATTGGATTCAATGGGACCTCCGCTCCGCCATTAAAGTAAATGGCGCGACCCTCTTTCTCCGCTCGACCCTTTACGGGGGTCCCTCATTCCCGGACCCGATGGGGGTCGGAGTGGGGGGGCTCCTAGGGGCTAGGGGCAAAAAGAATTTTATTCCCAGGTGCCCTATAACCTAAGATTCCCACGCCACTTGTCGTTGAACTTGAACTAACAGTGACCAAAGCTCTCTTTTAGAAAATGTTTCCGCTCTTGCGGTCTGCGGTTTGGATGGCTGCCAACCTGTTCCTGGAGGTCGGCGTCGAGGAATCCCCATTGAAGTCAATGGCCCCATTGACTTACAATGGGAAACCGCCGCTCCTCCTCTCGACGCCACCTGCTGGTCGTCACTGGAAAACAGGTCCAAAACCGCTACTTCTGCCATTGGAATGCATGGAGCCTCAATAGCGACCTATGGAAGGCTGCAAACTGGAGCCTAAAAAGGCAGGAAAAGGGAACAAAGGGCTACCATCACTGAATTAACATTAACCCCTTCCCTCCCGCATCAACCCTAGTGTATGTGTTGGTGCAAACACTGGGATGAGACAATACATTTTTACAGGGGATTAAACAGTTGGATTCTGAAGCAAGGTAAAAACACATTACTGGACCACAGTCCAGTTAACCCCTTGCTTCCCAAGTGAGAGCAGGGGGTGGCCAAATGGGGTGTAACCCCTTTAATCCCGGGCCAAACCCCCTCTCCCATGACAGTGGGTGGCAGAGACGTTAGCTCATGTTTTCTGCAAACCATTGTAACAGTGATTCCCCTCAGCAATGAGAAGGGTGGTACATACTACAGTATTCTGTGATGATATTACCATTGAATCACATAGAAACTCTGTTATTATGAGGTACTGTATGGTGGGTATGTTAAGATATCTCAGGGAAACATAAAGAAGATATCTGCTACCTTTGCAGGCAATGTTGAGCTGGAATCAATCTGGAGTAACTCCATATAACATCTTTCCGAACCTTGCATCTCTGCTGCTGAGCAATGAAAAGGCTGAGCAGCTATAATCACCTGGCGTACAACCAAAGTTTAACATTATTAAAAGACAATAACAAATAAAAACCATCGGTCACCTGCTGCAGTGGTAGACTTTTTATTGTTTGGTCAAAATGTTGGTGTTGAAAGCAGTGCAGATGCTCAAGATATGCTTTGCTATGCTGTTTCTTTCATTTGCACATATTGGTCACTACTGTTGGCCTTATGAAGTGTATTGTATGCCTTAAGTAAAGAATCGAGGTAAAGAATTCCAGGTAGATACTCCAAGAAACACAAGCATGGTTTTCTACTTGTCCTCTCCTGATGCCAGTTACACCTGCTGACTGCATGTGCGACTTGTCATTGTAGTGCTTGCTATATGGAGGCAACACAGCGCCATCATGACCTATTGATTTGTCATATCTGTTTCATGGGGAAAAGCCAGTGCCTGAATCTGATATGCTTTTAATCCATTTAGCAAGACAGTGCAAAATGCAGTTATTAGGGAAAAGTGACCTAAAAAAAGCCCAGGGAAACATTACACAGTCTTTTAAGGAAGACACATGAAACTAGAGTGTCACAAAGAGATGGGAAAAATATACTTCTCAGGGCACAACCTCTGTACCATTTGAGGGTTTTGTGTCTTTAGATGGAATACATTTTATATCCTGGGAACTTGAATGTATCCCACATACAAAGAGATTGTTTTCAATCACAGGTTTGAAACACACTCTTATTTATCTTGACTTAACAAGGTGCAAATAAAAAACAGACAGGTGTAGCTCTTCCTGGGGTTTTATATAAGCAATCATTACTGTTTGGCCCCATGGTACCTAAAAGGTCTCATTAAAATGTACTTTATGCAGTGCTGTTAGGGGAGCTCTCAAAACTAGGGACAACCACAGCACAACTAGTTTGATACGAATCTCTTTTGGTCTCAGTCAGAAGTCAGTTATAGCAGGTGTACAGTATGCATAGCTACAGTTCCACTTATGTTTGCCCCCAAAGTGCAATTAGCTCAGTTTTCATATTAATTGGAAAACTTTGTCGTTTTTTATTTCGCAGAAATCTTGTTTGTAAACAGCTATAATGCTTATTACACCTCATCATTTCAGCTTGCTTCCACACAGTTGTCTCATTAAAGCTTCCAAATAGCCCCTAAATAACACCGTGGCCCATATTTACTAAGCAGTCCTAATCCATAATACTCCTTCTGGTGACCGAAAGGGTCTAAAGGTGTCTTCTGGCACCGGAAGGTTTCGTAAGGCATTGCAGCGCGTAGTAAATAGTTGCAGTTAAACTCAGTCTAAAACTAAGGGGCCTTACAGCTAATAAACATCTTTTTGAAACACTACTTAGACCAAGACCAAGCTTTAGCACATTTGTATTCCCATTCAAATGGGTCTTAAAATGCAGGAGAAGTTGTCACAACACAGACCCATGTAACCTTCATGTCATGTCATCTCCAGTTTCCCAAGTAAGCCTTCAACTTTATGTAACGGGTATTCCCCCACCCAATCGCATATAGAGTGTATGTGAGGGGGAACTTATATGTTACCAGGTGTGGTGCAATATACCTGTTAGGCTCACAGGAGGCCTAAGCCTCCACCAGTGAGAGCCTGGGATGAATCCTCTGGTACGATCTTACTTACAGCGCCTCCACCTGTGTAGGATTCTAGGAGTTTAGAATGTTCCCTACACAGGACCCACATATAGTAACCACATACACACGAGTATAAGTATAACTTTTTACTATATGCAGATAATAACATCACACAATACACATGCATCAACCATATGACATCAACAGTGCATAACATCAGTGTCACCCTGTAACACTACTAAGCACAACTATCCTCCGCCTCGCAGGGCCTTAACCCCACACTGTATTTCCAAAGTCCCTGAACCCAAATGTCGCAAGAGTCCCACAACACCACCCACGTGTGGGACAGCGCTGCCCACTAAGATGAAGTGTATAGGTGGTGCACTTGGTGACTTGGATAATACCTGCCCGGCTCTCCTGCAACTGGGTACCGCAGATCTATGGAAGAGGACCCGACTGTGTCCAGCGCCGAAGCGTCAGCGATGGGGGTCAACTTCTGAGCAAGCTCACCGCTCAGACAGTCTCTGTCTCTGCTCTGAAGAGAATGATTCACAGCAACACTGACCCTTTTTGTCAGAGCACACAGCACTTCAGCTGTGTCACTGACTAAACTCACACTCAGCTAAGGGCAGGGTCCCTACCTAAGGGCCGTCCCTATGAACTTACCCACTAAACCTAGTGGGGAATGGGGCCTGGGGTTTCTCTGGCCTAGTACAGCAGAGCACTGCTCTCTGTACACTACCTTCCCCAATCTCTTCCTGGATCCAACTGACTCCATGGTCTGTGCGCAACAATGTATCCTTCTCCAGCAAGGAAAGGTGCAAACTCTACTGGCTGTTTTGCTGTATGTGACAGGGATCATAGGGCAGTCCCCAGAGGCTGCTGGGAGTTGTAGTCCCTTAGGGGCCTCTTTGACATTAGGGCCGTGTGCGCTATGGGTACTGCGCATGAGCGACAATGTAATGGCCGCTGCTAGCTCTCCCTGCGCCTGCGCTACCTGTAATGGTCGCCGCAATGCCTCCCTGCGCCTGCGCGAACTATTGGGGCCCGCTGCGCCACGTGCGCTCTTCCGCTCCTCTCCTACTGGTACTAAGATGGCCGCCGTGGCTATCTGTGCATGCGCAACCCTTCGTGCATGCGCGAGCATCCCCAACGTGGCGACGCCAACCAAGATGGCGGTGCCAACCGGGAGAAGTCGCCATTCCCTTCCCCCACTGCCACAAGGGTAAGGCAGGGGGCAAGGGAAGATCAGGGGAACCGGGAGTGACCCCCTTACATTTACATTTTATGCCAAATTGTTCTGTTGGTTGGTGATTACCTGCCCCCTTTGGGTAAATTAAGTGTAGCACCCCTACTGTATGCTATGTATTGGTATAGGTGCTTTCAGTTATTTTTGCCTTGGGGAACTTCTGCAGGTACTGAAGCTATGGGAATTTCCCCCTATTTATTACTCCACCTGGTTTCGTCCCTGTCACCTGAGTCCCAAAACACAGTAATTTAATATTGAATGTTTATTAAAGGATCAGGTGAAGAGTTGAAAGCTAGATCAGGCCAGTGCAATAAGCATTCAATTATAGTAGCAATAAGTAGCAATAAGTACTGTATGTCAACAACAGAGTACACATGATCTTGCACAAACACTTGTACCCTTCCTTAAAGTAATATTAAACACGAACACCCACCAAGATCTTTTCTCTTTAGTAATTTACATAGTTACATAGTAGATGAGGTTGAAAAAAGACATACGTCCATCAAGTTCAACCTAGGCTAAATTTAGACAACAGATACTTTATCCTATATCTACATTTCCTTATTGATCCAGAGGAAGGCAAACAAAAAAAAAACAGTGTCATATCATCCAATGATATCTCATAAGGGGAAAAATAAATTCCTTCTGGACTCCAAAAATTGGCAATCAGATTAATTCCTGGATCAATATCCTTCCCATGTATACTTATTTGGTATATCCCTGTATACCTTTCCTTTCTAAAAAGATGTCCAACCTTTTTTTGAACAAATCTATTGCATCTGCCATCACAGTCTCCATGGGTAATGAATTCCACATTTTAACTGCCCTTACTGTAAAGATCCCTTTCCTTTTTTGCTGGTGAAATCTTCTTATCTCCAACCTAAAGGGATGCCTCCGAGTCCTTTGTACTGCCCATGGGATGAATAGTTCATTTGAAAGCTCCTTGTATTGTCCCCGAATATATTTGTATATAGTTATCATATCCCCTCTTAGATGCCTCTTTTCTAATGTAAACAAATCTAATTTAGCTAGCCTCTCCTCATAAGTTAGATTTTCCATCCCCTTTATTAATTTGGCGGCTCTTCTCTGCACTCTCTCTAGTTCCATAATGTCTTTTCTTAGGATTGGTGCCCAAAAGTGTACTCCATATTCAAGGTGTGGTCTTATTAATGCTTTGTAAAGGGGAATAATTATGTTTACTTCCTTTCCATCCATTGCACGTTTAATGCAAGATAAGATCCTGTTTGCCTTTGCAGCTACTGCATGACTTTGGGCACTTTTGCTAAGCCTGCTGTCTACAAGCACTCCTAAATCCTTCTCCATCAAGGATTCCCCCAATTTATCCCCATTTAATTTATAAGTCGCCTTTTTATTCTTGCATCCCAAATGCATACCCTTACATTTATCTGTATTAAACCTCATCTGCCATTTACCTTCCCACGTTTCCAGTCTCTCCAAGTCCTTCTGAAGAGAAATTACATCCTGCTCTGATTCTGGGTACTGCATTCCACATTGTTACTGCCCTTACTGTAAAGAACCCTTTCCTTTGTTGCTGGTGAAATCTTCTTTCCTCCAACGTGAAGGGATGAGCCATGTCATTTGTACTGCCCTTGGGATGAATAGTTCTTTTGAAAGCTCCTTGTATTGTCCCAAATATATTTGTATATATTTATTATATACCCTCTTACACGCCTCTTTTCTAATGTAAACAAATCTAATTTCGCTAGCCTCTCCTCATAAATCAGATTATCCGTCCCCTTTATTCATTTAGTGGGTCTTCTCAGCACTTTTTCTAGTTCCATAATGTCTTTTCTATAGAGTGGTGCCCAAACTGTACTCCATATTCAAGGTGTGGTCTAATTAATGCTTTATAGACGGACATAATTATGTTTACTTCCCTTCCATCTATTCCCTGTTTAATGCAAGATAAGATCTTGTTTGCCTTTGCAGCTACTTTGCATACTTTGGACACTATTGCTAAGCCTGTTGTCTACAAGCACTTCTACAGTAAATCCTTCTCCATCAAGGACTCCCCCAATTTATCCCCATTTAATTTGTAAGTCGCCTTTTTATTCTTGCATCCCAAATGCATAACCTCACATTTATCTGTATTAAACCTCACCTGCCATTTACCTTCCCACATTTCCAGTCTCTCCAAGTCCTTCTGAAGAGAAATTACATCCTGCTCTGATTCTACTACCTTACACAATTTAATATCATCAGCAAAGATGGAGACATTGCTCTTGATGCCAACCTCAAGGTCATTAATAAACAAGTTAAAAAGCAGGGGTCCCAGTACCGATCCCTGAGGTACTCCACTCACGACTTTAGCCCAACCTGAAAAAGTTCCATTTATGACAACTCTCTGTTTATCCTTCAACCAGTTTTTAATCCAGGTGCATATATTATTACTGAGTCCAATTTACTTTATTTTGCACACCAACCTCTTGTGTGAAACCGTATCAAAAGACTTTGCAAAATCTAAGTAGACCACATCAACTGCATTACACTGGTCTAAATCCCTACTTACCTCCTCAAAGAAACAAATAAGGTTAGTTTGGCATGATCTATCCTTCATAAATTCATGCTGACCTATTACTAATAATTTTGTTTTCCATTAGGTATTCCTGAATATTATCCCGTATTAAACGTTCAGTAGTTTCCCCACTATTGAAGTCAGGCTTGCAGGTCTGCAATTCCCTGGTTGTGATCTAGCTCCCTTTTTAAATATAGGCACCACATCTGCTTACGCCAATCTTGTGGTACTGAGCCTGTGGAAATGGAATCCTTGAATATTAAATGTAATGGGTTGGCTATTACTGTTAATTTAAATGTCTATGGTACATTTAGGTTCATTCTGAGTTGTCTTATTCCCAGATGATAACTCTGGGCTCATAACGGGCCATTACCAAAACCATTAACACCTGAGATTAACGCATGTCCATAAAGCTAATTACATGCAAAACAACAGGCTTAATGCCATGTTAAGTTAGCACTATGCTGCATTAGCTCCAACAACATAGCTTGCGTTAAGTATTTCTTACTTAAAGGTGGCATTACTCTTATCCAGACTCTGAGATATAAGATGGGGGAGACCTATTTTGTTATGTAAATCCCAAGTAACTTAACCTTTAAACAACACATGGGGGCCTATTGAAGTAGCTTTGATACAATTGCTGCTATCTCGAACAGTTTGACATGAGCCCATCGAACGGTTCGACATTTGTGTTGTCACGGTATTCCGAAAGAATAAGAAACCATTTCCACACACAAACGTGAGGTAGGAAAATGACAATAGTCATGCCTACTGTCACTTTATTTGCACTTTATTTGTACATCGTTTACACACGGTGTGGTGGTTAGGGGAATCTTTGTCCTCCCCGCTCTGTCCTCATTTATTTATTTATAAAAAGTTTTACCAGGAAGTAATACATTGAGAGTTACCTCTCGTTTTCAAGTATGTCCTGGGCACAGAGTTAAGATAAATAATACATGGTTACAAATACAGTTATATAAATGAACAGGGTATACATTATATACAAGACATTGCATGCACAGTGAAAGAAAATATATATTATGGGCGTATGTAACAGTTACAGACCAGATTAAAATGTGAGCCTTAGATTTGAAAGAACTTAAACTGGTGGTGGATGTGAGAGTCTCCGGTAGGTTGTTCCAGTTTTGGGGTGCACGGAAGGAGAAGGAGGAACGGCCAGATACTTTGTTGAGCCTTGGGACCATGAACAGTCTTTTGGAGTCTGATCTCAGGTGATAAGTGCTGCATGTGGTAGGGGTGAGGAGCTTGTTCAGGTAGCTGGGTAGCTTACCCATAAAGAATTTAAAGGCAAGACAGGAAAGGTGAACTTTGCACCTAGACTCCAGTGATGACCAATGTAGTTATTTTAGCATTTCGTAGTGATGTGTGTTGTAGTTGCATTGGAGAACAAAACGACAAATTGAATTGTAGAGGGTGTCAAGTTTGCTAAGGTGGGTTTGAGGTGCCGAGCCATATACTATGTCTCCATAGTCAATAATTGGCATTAGCATCTGCTGTGGTAGCCATGGCGACGGGGAACACGTGCCGAGTGGCGTCCTGCGTTACCATGACTACATATAGCCAGCTCTGTCTGACGTCAGTGTGACGCAATGCGTCGGCGCATCTATGTCATCAGGGGGCGTCGGTGGAGGCTGGCGATCAGGGCGTGTGGTTTAAGTGCAATGGGTATAAATACGTATTTTTTAAAATTCTTTGTAGCCTATTCTTCCGAAACGTTGGTCTATTTGGCACATTAAATATCATTTGTTTAAGTTTGTGTGCTTGCATCTCTCGGTTCATCCATTGCATCTTCTGGACCTTGGACTCTCTTTGACACAGTGCACCGGCAGCTAAGTACCCCACCACCCTTATTATTGAGTGCCTGCATTCCTCCTTGTATTCGTGTAAATACTGTATGGGACAGCAGCGATGTAATCTCAGCCTCTCTCAAAGTTCTTCCCTGTGCGATCTGCCTGCAGTCTGTAAGAGCTGCACAGAGAGAGCCACATCTTCTTGCACAGCTCTCACAGGCGATCGCAGTGTTTTTATTTACATTTTAACAATAGTGTACTGTAGCAGGGGGTCTCTGGAGCTGAACTGCATTCATTTCAGCCCCGGGGACCCCCTGCTTCCTGAGATACACACCCTGGTATGGGGTGCCAGTATCTCCTATGCATTTAATTGTCCCGGTCACGTGATGTGGGAGATTTAAACATTGCACTGGGGTACCGGCACCCCATACCTGGGCCTGTAACTCAGGAAGCAGGGGGTCCTGGGGGCTGAAATTAATGCGGTTCAGCTCTGGAAACCCCCAGCTACAGTACACTGTTATTAAAATATAAATAAAAACAGCTTAATAACCTTAGCGGCTAGCCGCTAAGGCAATGAAGGGTTAATGGCTTTATTGTGAAATGCTTGTTTTATTTAAATGTCATGTGTTTTATTTTGTGCCTGTTTTTTTTTTAGCTTGCCCATTCATTGCCATAGTGGCAAACCATGCCCATATTATATGGGCATGGTTTACCACTGTGCCAATCAATTGGTTTATTGCCATTTATTTTTAATGAAATGTAATGTATTTTATTTTGTGCGTGTTTTTTTCATTGGTAGATTGCCCATTCATTGCTTTAGTGGCAAACCATGGCCATAATATGGAACTGGTTTTAACACTGTGCCAATCAATGGGTAGCGGGGGTGGGGGTAGTTGCCCCGGGAAGGGTGGTTAGGCATTTCGGGTGGGTAGCGGACTCGCGGGGGACGGGAGTTAATCCCTTTATTACTTTAGCGGTTACTAACCGCTAAGGTGATTAAGGGGTTAGTGGCCATTAGTTTGTTTTTTAATTGTACACACAGCCCCCTCTATACACACACACACACACACACACACACACACACACACACACACACACACACACACACACACACACACACACACACACACACACACACACACACACACACACACACACACACACACACACACACACTCTGCAACCCCCCTCTATATACACAAACACACTCTGCCGTCCCCCCTACACACTGTGCAGCCCCCTCCTCTATACCCACACAACACACTGCAGCCCTCCTCCATCCACACCCACTGACACACACATACACACACACACACACACACACACACACACACACACACACACACACACACACACACACACTGCAGCCCCCCCTCTACATCCACAAAACACACTGCAGACACACACACACCAACAAAACAGACTGCTACCCCCTCTACATCCATAAAACACCCAATGCAGCCCCCATGTAAACCCACACACACAAAACACTCTGCATCCCTCCTCCACCCACAAAACACACACTGAAGACACACACACTGCAGCCCCCTCTACACCCACAAAACACACACTGCAGACACACACAAACCAACAGACTGTCAGCTCTACATCCACAAAACACACACACAAAACACTCTGCACCCCTCCTCCACCCACAAAACACACACTGCAGCCCCCCTCTGCACCTACAAAACACACACTGCAGAGATACGCACAAATCAACAAAACAGACTCTGCCACCTCTACATCCACATAACACACACAAGGAGCCCCCCTCTACACCCACTGCAGCCCCTGTAAACCCACACACTGCAGACACACACCAACAAAACACTCTGCACCCCTCCTCCACCCACAAAACACACACTGAAGACACACACACTGCAGCTCCCCCTCTACACAAACAAAACACACACACACCAAGACTCTGCTGCCCCCTCTACACCCACAAAACACACCAACAGAAGACACATACACACTAATAAAACACTGCTGACCCCCTTTACACCTACAAAACACACCCACAAAACACAGAAACAGACACACAGGGGAACCCCTGAAGAAGTGCGCATGCGCACGAAACGCGTTGGGCCTTTGAGAGAATTATTTTGGCAGTGAACTTCACCACGAGCAGACCTTTACAGAAATCCCCAGTCTCAGACGGGAAGGGAGGCAAGTGCGGCAAGTGGCAAGCGGCTCCGCCTAGCGGGTGACGTCACAGACGTGAGATATCGCGAGAAGTGGCCTGCAGGGACGCACGGTCTGACGGTGATCAGAAGAGGCGCCGTCGGCCATTTATGAGCACCACGCGTCTTGTATCAGCTTCCACCGGACAGAGCCCCTTATTTACCAAAGCCTGTTACATCTGGATTTCATTTTATACCACGGTTGCTGCTGTGGAGCCTGCTGTCTAACAACTGGATTACCTTTTACTGGACATTGCAGCATATCTTTGGACTCACTTTTTTTCCAATTGGACATTGAGGCGCCGGTCTGTATTGTTTTTCTCAATCCAAAAAGAATAGTAACTCCCTTTGATCAAATGGAAGTCTTGATGTAGTCTCTGCTCTTTGAATGGGCTCTAATAGGCGGGGTTGCCTCTATAATAATTCACCCATTCTGCAGCAGTCTGCTACTACTGTCAGTGATGCAGTTGGCTCATCTCCAAGTTTCTGTGCACTGAGATTAAAGGTGATCTTTCAGGGACAACCTTTGCTTAGTCTCACAGTTTCCTTCCTTAGACAGAATGGCCGGGAGTCATGAAGCCACGAAGCAGCACATTGTTTACACACTGTGTGGTGGTTAGGGAAATCTAATTTTCCTCTGTGTCATTTACTCTTTTGCCCCCTCTCTCTTTGGGACTGGCAGATATTTTTCCTGTAGTTACTAGTCAGCAGAAGTAGCCCTGAGATGCCTCTCCATTTTCCCATGCAGAAGAGAGATAGTCAGACTTGTCCTTTTGATATACATGATATCCTCTGTCCGGGAGGTCATAACTTCACAACTTCTATTGGTCAGCTCATCCCAATGGATACTGGAAAAACTTTGTCCTCTGTGACCTGAAGTGCCTTCTGTACAACCACAGCGCTTAAAGGGACAATGGCATTTTGAATTATGCCTACCTGTATCTGCTAGCTCGAGTGTAAAGCCGAGTGCTCAGAATCACCACAGATCCAATCCTTTTGCCTGTATAAGCAGGGGACTATAAAAGGAGGAGTGGAGGAGGAGACTATACCAGGAGAGATGTGCAAAACCTTTGCAGAAACATGACATCAAAAGTTACATTTGTCAATTACATTGGTCAATATTACATCTTCCTTTTCATTAATATTTGGTAAGAAAATGCAGCGATCTCTTCATCTTCCACTGACTTACATTGGGATGAGGCATGAACTTTTCTCAGCGAGAATAGAATAATTATACTTTTTTTTTCTTCAGTGAAGCATGTTTTTCCCTAAACTTTCCCATAAGAAAGGATAGTTAAGTGTGGTCAGTATGTTTGTGTAGCCAGGCTGGTTTCCTTAGCTACTATGTCTGCCTTCCCTGACAGTAAGTCCTGGTAAAAGCAGGCCTGCCAAGAGTTATCACTCACAGTAGCTTCTTGAGTGACAGAGGAGGCAGTGGGACTAGGCCTGTGTGTGTCCAATCACTGTATTCAGACCTAGCACCTACTTCCCTTGTACTTAAGGAGCTGCACTGCTAAATTGGGTCAGTGTCTCTACCTCCGTGAGAGAGGCTGGTCTACCCTAACAACAGTGCAGGGCTCTGCCAAGTTTGTACTCCCTCCCCTAAGGGAGTGGAGGAGGAGACTATACCCTTAACTCCACCATGGAGTAAGGGAAGAGCATGGAGTGCTTCAGGTGCCCTTGGTCTGGAGTGGAGGTCCAGGGTACGTCCTGAGGGTGAAGCCTCAAGAAGTGAGCTGTGTATGCTGTAACATCTGCCAGTGCACTAAATAAAGTGATCCTGTTGAAATATATCCTCTTGCCTAAGACTGCAATCTATCAGGGGGAGTGGAATCGAGTTCTCCTGCAGGGATTGTCCCAACATCCCTGGAGCCTGGAGCCTGCAAGAGATGGAGGCGCTGACACCGAAAGAGAGAATAAGATCCTACCCCAGAAGCCTGTCCTGTGTTCCTCCACAACACTGCAGGAGACTCATATCTACTGTAAGCCAGCAGGTATGCACCACACCCCACCCCACCATGTGGTAGTAAAATCTCCCAGACATTAGCTACAGGAAACACAACTACATTAGCAATAAAACACAGGTTGTTTAATCACATGTAACCCTTATATCCCCCACCCTAAGTGAGACTGGGGGGGGGGGGGTTGGAGGTACACTCCTTCTCTGGCTACTTTCAGGTGTAGTGGTGCTGCAACCTGCTAGCAACAGGAGGGCTGAGGGCTCCGCGGTGGTGTGGGGAGAGCCAGGACAGGGAACATGGGGCAGATTACCTTGATCTCTGATGTCTTCTGATGGTGCAGTGCCTCCAGCCAGTGAGGATCTCCTGTAGATCTGCAGGGGATGGACCCTCATTGACACTCCTTCATACCCAGAGACATGAATCCACACAGCAATGTCTTTCTGTATTTTATTGCAGATAGCTCCAGCACAGAGAAACAGTCTTTATGATCAGTCCTTTCTCTCTCTAGCTCAGAGCCCTGACTAGTAGCATGATATTCTTTGCCCCCCCTCCCTCCAACCCAGGCATGGGTGGAGGGAGAGAGATCCTGGAACCACTCACTCTCTAACTCTCAACTGCCACTAACTGATCATTTAGGAGGCATGTCCCAATTTGAACATCCTTGGGGAGTGTCTCTAAACTCTGACTCATTACAAGTCAGAGCCGGATACAGATTGGCCCACACACAGCAGGGGGCGTTCCAATCAATATCCACCCCTCAGATTGACAGCCTTAGAGTTGCAAGGCCCGCCCTCGAATATTGAAACAACATTCAAGGCTGAAATACACATGCAGGCCTAATGGTGGAATTAACCTTTCCACTGCCTGCACTAACAGGACTGGCAGAGGAAAAGCCCAGAAAAAGAAATAACTGCCGGAAGGCCAGGCTATACACATCAATAAAGTACATTAACCGTCTCAAGCACACGCATTTCCTCAATCTGTGGCTACCAGACATGTTTGTGCCTGAGCCTTGCAGATTCAATCTCATGCCAGAATTCACTATCATACCATCATATAATTATACCACAATCTTGCTGCAACTGCCAATGATTGAATACACCACATTGGTTAGTGAGTCCCTTGCTTGAATCTTTGTCAAGAAGCCAATTCCACTAATAAATGTAAGAATTCTTTCAGCGCTAAGTGGGATTGATGACAGCTTTGTAACATAACATTAAGCTTATGCTAATGAGATGTAGTAAAGACACTGTTTTTGCATATAATTACGTTAGTAAATAAGGCGTTAACTCAGAGAACATAACATCCGATCCTGGTTTAAGTAATGGCCCTGATTTAATGCTTTTAGCGAATCTAACCCTTAGACACTGAAGTGATAAAACAAGAGCAGGTAACAGTTACAAGCATATGTTACAGGGCCAGGCTAATCTGTAATCAAATAGCGAACTTCAAGTGACATTTCTCTACGAATCCTATACCAGCTGCAAAAATAAATTTGACATTTCCACAGGGAATAGATTATTTTACAATCGAAAGTGCAGGACCAGTGAGCAGAATACTGCTAGAGGGGAAAACGAGATTTAGTGTTAGTAATATTGCATTATCTTTCAGCAGAGTTGAATATTATTTTTTGAGCCAGTTCTAATTTATTATTTTATCTTTGTTTTCCTTTGCCCTGTCTCTGCATGTACTAAAAGACCCCACTATTCTTTAAGGTTGGTTTAGTAATGATTGCTAGATTTACGTGAACAAAACAACATTGCTCTACGACATTTCATTGTAAGGCATAATAGGTAGGAAACTAATAAAGCATAATGGGAGGAGCTGCCCTGTGGTCACACTACTGGTATTTTAATTGGGATAATCCAGTTCATAAGTCTGTGCTGGTTCACTCTATCGGCCTGTGAGTCAGATGACAATGACTTTATTTCCAGCTCTTCAGAGCATGATAAGGTATACATACAGTAGATTTTTTTTTTTGCACTGGTTTCACATTAGTGTTGCTGTTTGGAGACTTTGATAAATAGAATAATGTGTTCAGTAAATTCTGGATGTTATTTATCAAGGGGCCTATGGAGTCCATTTCACTCAGTTAAGCAGATGTTGTATGAAAAATGCGTTATTTAAGGGGCATGTGCCATGTTACCATTCTCTGCAGTAAGAGTAATGTATGCTAATTTAAAGAGGACAGCTGTTTTTAACCTGTGCAAAGTTACACACCTCTAATCCTAATACATTGGATTCGCACCTGAAAACAAGGAATTAATTAAAATCTCATTATGACATGGAATCATGTTGATCATACTGGATTTAGTATTTAGTAAGGCATCTCAAAGCAGTTACCCCTTTCTTATACTGTACCTACAGCGTCCCAAATAACATCCCAAATAAAAGATGGCTGCCTCCTGTGAACGGAAAGAAAAATTATTTCTGAACAACTGAATGATCTATTTTTTCGTATACTCTTCATATACATTTTTGTTATATTTTGAGGCCGAGTTCAAGAAAAGGTATGCATTTTACGCTTACAAAAAACAAGTTTTTTTTCAACAGCAAAGATGTTAATACAGAACAGGAGTCACATCTACTCAGAAAAATCATAATACTATATGAATATGACATTATTACAGAAGGAGATTCAAACCTAGTGATCCGGTTACTTAATAGCTTCACAGATTTTCATCAGTAAATGTATTAGTATCAAAAAATTGCTCTGTAATGTTTAGTGCCATTTAGAAGCTGACATGACTATTTTCTTATTCCCTTTATTCTCCAATTTATGTGAAAACGTTGTCTGAAGCAAGAAATAGACACACTCCATTCACCACAGTCCATTATAAACATAACTTAACAGATGCATAATATGAGTAAAATAATGTGATACATCTGATTTTGTTTTATTGCAACCTAACAGCAAGAGTCACCCAATCCTTGAGACCGTGGTTGAAGTGTCACAGTACTGAGGTGTACCACTGTACCAGTCTAGAGTACCATTACTTTTTATACACACCTTTACAGCACCACTTTCATATCATAAAATGGGATTTGTTCTAAAAAGGATCTGTTTGTCAGTATTTGCTTGAACATATGTATGGTGTAAATCTTTTTAAAATAAGGTCGTATAGCTAACGTGTAGTAGTATGATTGAAAACCAGGAGCAGTATTGCTGCTCTTTTCAGCCATTTCAATCACTTGTTATAGTAGCATTATATTTAACAAAAATCAACATTACATTACAGTTCTTCGCAAATAAAATTATAGTGTACAGAGTTTTCGAAACCTCATAAGTTTCTTCTTCTAGTACTGTATATACCTATATATACACAGCACCAATGTACTGTAGCTGTGTGCTGCCACAGCACACTTGATCACAGGATGTAGAACTCTAAGGGGTAGATACTCAAAGCACCATTAAATCTGAGCTACTGTACTAACGTGACCTTACCTAAATAAGTAACCTCCATTAGCTTCCATGAGGGTCCTTATTTGCATATGGCTAATATGGCATCAGCCAGCTAACGTCAGGATAAGACAGTCCTGGGTGCTAACTGGCTGTAACGCTGGTTTGCATCAGCCATACAGTATGCTAAGGAAGATACCAGGTATATATTGCAGTGCAAAAATTAATCCAGGCCCAATGGCCTATTTGTAATCCATATCCATCCTGCCTGTAGGACGTTGGATCCTCAACTTGACCTACTTTTTTTTTTTCATTGCTTCTTTTCTTCTGTTCTTAAAATTTGTCATATTTGTTTTTCTTTCTTGTGCCACAGGATGTGGACTCTAAAGCTGAACTTATATTTGGCCAGTGCTGTCACAGAAGGCCAGTCACATGGTACGTCAACCAATCCTATTGGTTAATGTACCATGTGGCTCCCTCACTTTTGACTGAGAATTAATTATAAGGCGAAAGTGAGGGTACCACACGGTACATAAACTAATAGGATTGGTTATTGTACCCTGTGGTTCCCTCACTTGATTTCACCGGCAAAAGTGCAACTGAGAGCAATGTAAAATGATACTAGTTCATTAAATTAACAATTCAGTATTACCTTTTATGGTTGAACCCAGTTTTAATCCAATTATTAGCCATACTTGAAACTGTGGGCAGGTCACTCTACCTCCATATGTCTCAGGAACCAAAATTAGATTGTAAGCTTTTCGTAACAGGGACTTATGCCTGGAAACAAATCTTGGTATAACGCTGCATAGATTGTCAGCACCATATAAGAAAAAGAAAACATAAACAAAAGCTTACAACAGATGCATTGATATGCTTCCTTTTACTACTTAAAATATGGGGGCCCTAAATCAAGCTCAATATACAGTACAACGGTACTGCTCTAAAACTGGTTGTGTCATGCAGAGTAAGTGTCACTTTGTGTCGTGCATTAGAATATTTTACAACAGGTTCATTTGTTTTATTTGCATCAGCAAGTGATACGGGCAGTGGTAACAATAACCAGAATGACATGATAAGAGTAGAGTCATTGACGGTACACCTGTCAATTCTATTCTGTTTCCAGTGTCATTTAAAGGTATCAGCCTACAAAAGGAAATGCAGTACTTCCCCAGGAGGAAAAAATTCAAAGGACAACTGGAAAATGTTCATATAAATATTGCATTCTATTTTTGTACTTGTTGATTTCTATGAATAAATCTTTTAATACACACGTAATCGATAGCTAGCTAAACCACTACTTCTTGTTAAATTAAAATGCCAACTATTTTATACACTTCAAAAATATGAGCCTATATTTCTGGATTCCTACAACATTAATAAAGCAAAAGAATAAGGAAATTATGACTGAAAAAAAGGATAAAAGGCAGTATTAACAAATGAATCTGCTTTAGGTACCAACAAGAAAAAAAGACAAAAATGTTTATCAGGGGAATGCTACTATAAACCAGCAAGTCACTGTGATGCTACGTTATGATTTAAACATTTTACTTTACATATAGTAGACAAGTGAGTAAATGCTCTGTATTTTTACAATTTTTTTTTTTCATATTCATATATAGCTCGTAGGGAGATGAAGGATCTACAGTATTATGTACAGCAGGATGAAACTGCTACATTTATATTTTAACAGATATATCACCTCCTAAATCAGGATCATCACCTACTGAATCAAAGGCATCACCTACGAATGAGCTTGATCCCTCGTGGGAATTCAGTGTATTGCGTTTGAGGAAGATTTATCAGCTATTGAATCTGATACATCTCCTTGTAAATCATGTAAATATCACATTCACTGCGTGTTGAACAGCTGTACAGTAGATAAATTTAACAAATGACTTGCTAGAGTTGACACACCATTTAAACAATTATGTTAAGAAATAGCCCCGACATATCACTCATTCTTTTAAACTGAATCTGCCAAGTGTTCAGTGTCAGACTGCAGCGACCGAACACAACTCTGCAACTTGTTCTGCATTCTAGAATCCAGCATAAGCAATTGTCCCTGGAAGGAAAAAGCATTATCTGATCTGCCTTCAAAAACAGAATAAATGCAGAATTGTCTGCCTCTGTTTAAAGGTTCAAATGCAACTAGTATGTAACTACTGATGCTGTTTTACATTGGAAGCAGTGTAAAGATTTACACAGGACGTTTTATTTTACTATCTCTATCTTTTGAATGGGCGTTCATGCACACTTCTGCCGGACCCTTGTTTTCCTGCAATATATCAAATGTGGTCTACTTACGTCAGTGAGTGGTTTGGAGAGTGGATTTTGAAGCAGTTAGGGGAGCTGATGGTAATTTGAAAATGATAATTGTACATAATAAAGTTTGTTTCTGTAAATGGTAATGAGGGGCATGTTCGTAGGTGTAGCGCAGTTTCCCCCACCCTATGGGAGATATGGCGGCTACTGTGTGTGGTGCGTTACCTGTTATTCACAGGAGGCCTGAACCTCCGCTGCTGGGAGCCTGGGGTGTACCTGATCCATCTGGTGACAGCGCCTCCACCTGTGCAGGATCCTAACTATGGGCTCTATGCAGTAAGCGCCGAAAAAGTGCAATCGCCAAGTGTACCTTATCGGCATGATTCTGCCGATTTTCCCTCTCCGTATGCAATAAGTGCCGAATCCCTTCCGAATCAAGCCGAAAACATTTGCTCCCACTCTGCCGATGATTTGCCGATGACACACAGGTGTATCGGCGTGCATGGCAGGTTGGTGTTAGGTTCTCCAATGAAACTTCTTGCTGAATCTGCCGAAGCAAGCATGTTTTGGATTGAGCGGCCCATTTAAAGGCAGCGTGTATTTTTATTCATTCTCTGTGTTGTTGGGAGTGAGAGAGAGAGAGAGAGACACACAGACCTGGACGATTTACATATTTCATATTGACTGAGAGAGTTGTTGTGTATTGTGAGAGGTTTGTCCTGTGTTGTTTTGTTAACATCTTTGTCTTGTTTTCACTTTGTTCAGTGCGATTGTCTTTAAATTTCTTTTCTGTTCTTTGTGAGTGCTAGAGATATGGCCGCAAGGCGTGGGAAGAGTGATGCTGGGGTGAGTGGTACTGGTAGTCTTGTGAGTACGCGTCTGAGTGAACGTAGGATTCAGGGGAGTGCTGTTGCTGCGAGTGCGACTGGTGTTGCTGTGAGTGCGAGTGCTGGTGGTGGCTCTGATGCTGGTGCTGCTGAGGTGTCTGTTGCTGGTGCTGCTGGGGTGTCTGTTGCTGGTGCTGCTGGGGTGTCTGGTGGTGTGGTGGTGGCCCGCTTTTGGAGTCTCTTCCATTGGCAGAAGGAGAGTCCAGTCAGCAGCAGCCAAGCTCCCGGCCTGCACGTGTTCGGAGGAAACCTGTGGAGCGGCCACGTAATCCTCGGTTCAATGAAGAGGAAAACAGAGTTCTTGTCACAGGGATTTTGGAGCACTATGACTCTCTGTATGGCCATTTACTAGGTAAGTCTATCTTTGCATTGATTGTTCAAAGACATGTTATCCTAGGTCATGTGAGATGTCTTAATATCACAATATTATTCAATAATATCTATCAATTAAAGTTAATTGTTACACACATATTCCGTCATGCTTTATAACGACCATAACAATCAGTCTAAAAAGTTTGACAAAGTTCATACAATATTAATGCAAGCTTCCTTACATTTGTATGTTTACACGTAAATGCTCATGTGCTACACATATTCCACCTAAACCAGCATGTTTGGTATCTCTTGGAACAGGTAGCAGTTTAGGCAACTGATCGTTTTCGTAATAATAATTGACGTCATATATTTTGTATGTATTTCAAGGGCGGACAAGTTCAGCATCCAAAAATGAAATGTGGGAGCAAATAACATTGGCTGTGTCTGCGTGTGGGAATCATGTCAGGGACCGAACGAATTGTCGCAAGAGATTCGATGATATCAGGGCAAACTTAAAGAAAAAAATCCAAGCACAACGGATGCATGCTTCTGGCACTGGAGGTGGGCCGGCAGCACAAGCTCTAATCTTAACTCCATTGGAGGAGCAGATGCGGGAAAAATTTCTTCCTGTCGTCGTGGAGGGTTTGCCAGGGGACAGAGATATCGGAATTTATTCGGCTCCATTTCCACCAGGTGACAAATGTTACTGTACTAAGCTTGTCGTAGGTTATAGTTCTTATCTATATTTCTGCTGCTACTTATACTTTCTTCCCAATATAAGCATACCTACATATATATCTGTATATATGTGTCTCTCTCTCTATATCTATCTATCTATCTATCTATCTATCTATCTATCTATCTATCTATCTATCTATCTATCTATCTATCTATCTATCTATATTTATATCTAGTTGTCCTACAAAAATAAAAATAATATATATATATATATGTGTGTGTGTGTGTGTGTGTGTGTGTGTGTGTGTGTGTGTGTGTGTGTTTGGAAACATGTATTGGCTCAGCTATCGTGGATGACATCATTATGAGTAAACATACACAACTTGACCTGCATGAAGGGATTATGTGTACTGATCTTCCAAATAACACACACTGCAACCTTCTACCTTACAAAGCATTCAACATCTTTGCCCTATAGGTCAAAGCTGAATATATGTGTGAATCTTTGTACAAACAATGGGTTAACATGCATAACCACAAAGCACATCCGCACTCATTGTTTGTCACAGTAATGTATAACTTCGTTATACTGTGTCTGTGCACACAAATGTCTAATTCACTTTTTCATGTATGTGTCGATACATATATACATATACATATAATATATATATATAAATAAATTAGTGATAATCTATGTTTCACCTATAAACAGGCCATTACTGCCTAATCAAGTCTTGCATGGAAGATTGTGCATTGAAAGGCGAACATTAATAATTTGCACAAACACATTTGGTTATGTTTTATTAAAGCTCTTTTTTCGCTTCATGTAGTATAATGAGAGCATAAATAGTAACATGTACCATATGGTATTTAATCGTGTTCATATGTAGCTCACTTCAGATTTTTATTTCGCTCATGTACCGGTGTGTGAAACCAGCTGCAATTAATATGTAATCACAGGATAGAGGTGAACAGAGGGGGTGGGGTGGGGTCGGGCACAGAGCCAGATCACAGGGTCATGGTAGGGTCAAGTCTTGTGGGACAGCTTACAGGTGGTAGAACCAAATAAAAGGTCAGGGTGGTGTCACGTCTTGGGGGAGGGACTACAGTTGTTACACGCTGACAAGGTGAACAGAAGTTAATCACATTCATTAGAAATGGTAATTATCTGAATACTTTCAACCACCATGCCACTATATATGAAAACGTGCGTTAGTCATTCATTCACTCATATCTTCTTTTTATCTTATAGATACGCCACCTTATCACAACAGTACCATCTGTGAGCGACACACTGCATGTGTTGATGAGTGTCAGCCACATGGAGCGCTACACCTGCTTCTCTTAAATGTTCAGACAGATCACTAAAAACATTCATTCACATTTCCACAATTAGGTACTGAATTATAAGCGGAGTCAACTTTGCTGTCATGGTAGTGATGTACATTATTATTGTTAGATTACTACACAACATATGCAGTGTATGTACAACAGAACACTTAATTTTACAAAGCATTCCTGCATGAACATTGTATGTTGTATGGTGTTGAAAATAAATGTGCCAATTAGGTTCACATGTACATTTATGTTAAGATGGATAATGTACAGCTTGCCTGAAACATCATTGTCATTTCGTTATGTGATGCTGATATTTAGCCATAAAAACTCCCACTACACAAACTTCATGCTAATTATGTACACATGTCAATAACATTCTGATGTTATTCTTCTATATAGTTGCTCCTGCAGCTCCTGGGACACCTGACACTGAACATGTCTCATCACCTGTCTCATCATGGTCATCATCAAGCATGGAAGGTGAGTGTTTGAGGTGTAGCACATCTAATGTGTACATTTGTCGAATTTCATGTGCCATGCAAAATAAATGCCTTTCACATGTAATTAACGTCACATCAGTTATTGTCACAGAAGATGTAGTGTTTCCTGACAACATGTATTGTGTGTGTCCTAACCTATCAGTTAGGAGTTGTGAGGTTACAACAACCTTTCATTCATTCTTCTTTCAGACTGAGTCGAAACATCATTGTTACTTCAAGCATCAGTTTTTAATTGGACACAAATTAAAAATTATGGAAACATGTTATGTGTTCCACTATGAGAACAACTATCATTATATTGAAAAACAAGTGAAAGTTCCATGGCAGTTCATAATGTCTTTCTTTATTTGTAGAACCAGATGTTGGCGCTCAAGGACAAATTCACTCAAGTGACCATGAAGCTGTTGCCACTCCTGGATTAACACAGCATTCAAGTCCTCCTGCTCGTGACACCTACTCAGCTATTGCAGCTTCTGAAGAACGAATCTTGGGTGAAGAAAATCGTCGCCATTCAGAAATAATGTCAGTGCTTGAAAGGATGCTGTCACTGCATGAAAGGATGCATGAAAGGTCAATATCAGAACTGTCACAAATTCAAAAAGTCATCATCCAAGTTCCTAAAGAAATCCAAAATGTAAACAGGACATTACAAGCACTAGTTCTGAATGTCAGCCAAGCAAATAAGTTGCGAATGACAGCAAGAGAACAACAATTCCACTTTACCCCATCTGAGGATGGATGTTTACATGCTGCAACTTTTTCTCCTGAGTCATCAGTTCTTCATTCCCCAGTTCTGGATGATACCGGTACAGTAGGTGCAAGTTCTGTGCAGGTCCCTCTCAACATCCAACCGCTTACATCTGTTCAAAATATGGAACCGACACCTACAAATGAGACACGAAAAAGAAAGTTAGGGCAACAATTACTACTAACCAGCTTTTGGAAAAAGATTAAAACACCAAAACAAGAAACTGCTCCACCATCACTCTTGCAATGTTTATCAACTGCTTCACAACTGCCACAGCCCACACCCAGTGCCCCTGAAGTGCCACAGCCCACACCCAGTGCCCCTTAAGTGCAACAGCCCACACTTAGTGCCACTGAAGTGCAACAGCCCACACCCAGTGCCCCTGAAGTGCAACAGCCCACACCCAGTGCCCCTGAAGTGCAACAGCCCACACCCAGTGCCCCTGAAGTGCAACAGCCCACACCCAGTGCCCCTGAAGTGCAACAGCCCACACCCAGTGCCCCTGAAGTGCAACAGCCCACACCCAGTGCCCCTAAAGTGCAACAGCCCACACCCAGTGCCCCTGAAGTGCAACAGCCCACACCCAGTGCCCCTGAAGTGCAACAGCCCACACCCAGTGCCCCTAAAGTGCAACAGCCCACACCCAGTGCCCCTGAAGTGCAACTGCCCATACCCAGTTCCACAGAACTGCCACAGGCCAGTACAAGTCGTACAGTTAAGGCCAGAGTAGTTGCCAAAGGGAAAAAGCAAACACAACAGCCAACAAGCAGGCCTGTGACTCGCTCTCAAAAGGATAAACAAAAATAAATAATCACATTCACTAAATTTGTTGGTGTCCTGGTGGTGTTTACTGCAGACTATTTCATGCATAGTGTATGTATGATCATGTACAGATGCTTCATAACATTCAAGTATATCCTTGTACACATGAATGTTTAGAAATGCTCACTGACTGAATGAAGGCATATTTGATAACATATGAATATGTATTAATCATCAGTTGATTAATGGTACAACATTATTACACACTTGCCATGTTAATGGAAGCTGACATTCACTTAGCTCTTGTTCAAGATGAGATGTATCTGGGTTATTTTTGTAATTTAGATAGTCATTTCATGCTAATATTATTGACATACAACTTTAAGTAACTACCCATATAACAGCATACATTTTTATGTTATGTTTTCTGGTGTCTTAACTCTGTAAGACATTACTTACCTTAATCTTCTTTCATAGTTCATAATGTTGACATGTGATCATGTATAATTTTTGGTTACAATAACAGATCTGTAAGTGTGTATGAATATATCTGTAGTCCCTCTGTATCTCTATGGATATATGTACACACACACACACACACACACACACACACACACACACACACACACACACACACACACACACACACACACACACACACACACACACACACACACACACACACACACACACACACTGTGTGGGTGTGTGTATATATATATATATATTAACTGATAAATATATCTATATATATATATATATATATTGATATATTTATCTGCCACTGTTGTCAGCAAACAGGCCTTGTGTTAATGAGATATAAATGTTAGGACATTTGCTAAAATTATGGGATCAGTATGATTGAGCCCATAATTCACTCACCTGTATTTAACTTTGAATATGATTACAACAAGGCCTACTTACACACATCAATGGCTTTAGTTTAGCACTCTATATATAATATATATATAGTCAGAATGAACAGTACAGGCCTTCATGGCTGAAAATAGGCCTTGTTTGCTGTTAAATACAACTTCTACACAGCTGACTCAAATAGGCCCTCAAACATACTCACCCAGTAATGTTATAAACTGTAATGAACTGTTAAGATAATTACAACAATACCTGTTTGCACATAAGGCCTTCAATATATATATATATATATATATATATATATATATATATATATATATATATATATATATATATATATATATATATATATATGGGACAAACAAAAAAGAAAAAAGCAGCGCCTACTAAGGTATAAATATAAGTGTAATTGTATAGATAAAATATTCAGTACAAGTGATAACTTGAAATAATATATATGTAATGTGATAAAATATATATTAAGGAAATCTATACTAAATATATAATGTGACAAATAAGCTAACTAAGTGCCTGTGCAAACAATACAACCCAGTAAATACATAAATAGTAAGAATAACCTGTGAATATCCTAAAGTTAACCTGTGAATATCCTAAAATTAAATACAATATACTTGACAGTAATAAATGAAAAAAACAAAAAAGCAAAAAAGAGGGTATAAACCAGTCCTCAAGGTAATAGTCCAATATGTAGATAGATGCTGGTGTAAGGGGTCTTCGGCTACTCTCAAAAGGACTAACCACGTATAAAAAGGGAATCTGCAGAAAGGAGAGAGGAGAGAGCGCACGCCCCATAGTATAAAACCGTAAATTTATTGAGGGGAAGGGGGGGAGGGGGGGAGGGGGGGAAAAATGCACTCACAAGGGTACAAGGTAAAAAAGCATTTCGTGATAATAATCACCACCATCCGGTAGCAGCGCTTGGTTCTTGGGAAACCCCCGATCTCGAAAATAGATCAACCACAGTCCTATAAGATGTCCAGGGCAAGAAGATGGTTCAGCAACACGTTCCAGAGATTGTGAAGTGTCTCTCCTTGCTGACAAGCCTCTATGTTGTTGGCGCTCGAATCTGTCTGCTCCTGCGCTCCGTGAAGACGTAGTGTCTCTGCATCCTACGTGATGACGCTCCTTGACGCGTTTCGTCACACACGGGTAACTTATTCAAAGGGTAGTGGGGAGGGACTGTAGGCTACAAATATATACACCCTAATGGTTCCGTAACCCGCCCTTGATCAGCTGTATAGAATGCTTGGAGTGATTGGAGCTAATATAGCTTCTAAATAACATAATAAAGTTAAAAGAGACTGAGAAAGAGAATCACTGATAGAACTCATAACCGCAATACAGAGCATAAATGAGACAATAAGCTAACATAAAAAACATAATATAGAACCATTATAGCAATATGAGATGTTACATATATAATATTAGAGTAACTGAAGACTAAACAATAGGGAAAAAAAGATTAGTATTAGAAAGGCGCCAACAGTAAAAGGATATATTCACCAACAGGAAGAGACCGATGTGGATTCCAAGCGGTAAAGATGTGCTTAAAAAAAAAATGTAAAAAAACACAAACCATAGTGTAATACTGTAAAAACAAACAACATATATGTGAACAAATATAATTAAATATATATCAGCTGAGATCAAGGGTGAGATGAATATGACAACATTTAATAAAATGATTTAAAAACACTGGACATAAAAAACATATACAAATGATGAAACACAAATAATATAACAATTATTAGGACAATTAATATGGGACCAATTATCAGCTGCACCAGGTGGAGTGCCCACTCACCGGACGAAAGATATAAACAGTCGGTGGATATATCTGAGAGTATCCCCTCTCTCTTTCCAGCTCACACTGCTACCGCATCAGGATCAGGGCCAGGATGGTAGTTGCACACGCCAGACTGCGTGTGTTTTCCCCTTGGCACTCGTTACTCCTCGCAGCTGGTGGCAGATGGAACACAGTAAATTGTGCAGTTCACACCGCTGTTGCGCCGAGTTCGGGGCCAAGATGTCAGCTACACACGCTAGGCTGCGTGGGCTCCCTTCCCCTTGGCGTCCCCTCCTCGCGGCTGGTGGTAAATTCGCTGCAGCAGATTCGAGCTGCTTTGGGGTATAGCTGATAAACAGCTGATTCGTCACTGGCGCTTGAAAGCAACTCAGGTGTAGTGGTTCGGGTCCCAGTAGGTGGGACACTGATTTGTGGAGGGATGAGGCAAGGAGTGTATTTACTACAGAACATGTGTATGTTAACACAACAGATCCAGATAACATACAGGATTACTTTAAAGATTTGCCTAACTGTTCAGGTCACAGATTCAAATATGGTGGGAAGTCACCAGCTTACAAACCTATGAGAGGGAAAATATGATCCCCAGAGGATTAAGAATGAATGTAGCACCAGCTTATCATATCACTGATGCTGAATTCATTAAAAAATGGGAGGACATATTGTCCAATTGTTCTAATCAACTTATTACGCTATTATTGGAATCCCAACAAGCTAGACTGGCTATAATTGATAGTGATCTCAAATTACAACTCAAAAAGATTGAGAAATTTCAATCACATGTTGAATTCATTGACTTAGAGTCAAGACTTCATAAAGATGTATTGAAATATAAAAATGAAATTAAAGAAAGGAAACATCGTAAATATCAAAGGGATAAACAAGACTACTGTCAAGACAAAGTGTACAGTTACAAACAATCTCGTAGAACAAAACCCAAAACTATCAATTACTCTTCTTCAGAAATGGAGAACTCTGAATCTGAGTCTGGTGGCTGCGAACAGTTGGGTGTAGTTACTGCACATTCCTCCATCAGCACCAGATTACAGCCAATGTCTGATAAAGACGCTTTTTTAGAGAGAGCACAACCACTAAATCCACAAGAAGGGGAAAAAAGAAAATTAAGAGAAAAGAGAGGAAAGACACGGAAACCATACCCTTAGCTAGTGACAAATTAAAGATATTCAATCTGTCAGATTTGGACTTATCTCCTGCACATATATCTATCTTGGAAAAAGGTTTATCATTTTCACCTTCCACTGATTTCAAACTCTTTGATTGGATAAAAGATCTAAACCTTTTTTCAAGGAAATTGCTTTTGCATAAATTTCACATAAAAAACAAGCAAAGACAATTAGAACACAGGGATATGACAGTCCAAGATCAAACTCATATAGATGATTTAGTCACACTACTCAATGACAATGAGCAGGTGAATACATCAGTAGAGGGTCCTTTCATAGATTTAAGACCGAAAAGCAGATTTACACCTCTCATGAGTGTATGTCCCCAAGTAGAAGTGTTCACTGATTTAGTGACCAAAGACTTGGAAAAAATTAAACCAAGACATCCAAGGAAAAATAACATCACAAAAGCTGAAAAGAAAGCTCTCAATGAGCTAATAACATGTGATCATATCACAATTAAACCTTCTGATAAGGGAGAGAACATTGTAGTTTTAAACACAAGCGACTATGTTAAGGAGAACAAACGTATTTTAAAAGATAAGCATACCTATCAACTTTTGGATAGAGATCCTACAAATAAATTTAAGTTGGAGTTATACGCAATCTTGAGGGAGGGGTTGGACGATAAGCATATCGGCATAAAGGAATATGAATATATGCATATTAAGATTCCCACAGTAGCCACATTCTACACACTCCCAAAAATACACAAGAACCAAGAAAGACCACCGGGAAGGCCCATTGTGTCTGGCAATAATAAATTGACAGAGAATACCAGTAAATATCTTGACAAAATTCTAAGACCATTTGTCTTGGCATTACCATCTTACATAAAAGATATTGATCGTAAACTTCTACAAAGAGAAGCAGAGTGGATATATCGTTTAAGAACTTTATATCCACTTGGCCTCAATGAAAGCTTTACCTTCACCCCCTTCATTTAAAAGTCAACCTGACCTCAACTTTGATTATTTGATTATTTGATTATTTGCTCATAACATCGAGTCAAATGTGTTTTAGGTATGTGCTCTCCGTAATTTGAGCTCACCTCTCTGCTCCCTCTCTTTAATCATTTGCTTAAGAGCAGCAATAACTATATATAGTACAATGATTTATTTGTTACTGTGTTGTTCTCTCTGTATCAATGTGAATTTATTAGGACTTGTTTTATCCTTTCCCATGGTGAACCACCGTCCTGGTCAGTGGACATCAGGTTGCAGAATTGTACTGCTATCCCTATAAAGTGCTGGGTTTATTACAAGTTATGAATTATTAGCTATCAACTGATTATTATATTGATTCAATAAAAAGGTTACATAGTGTTTTATCAATTATACGGGACTTAACCATGATTATGCGGCGATCACTATATGGTCAGTATAACAGCAACTCCTGATTACATTGCAAATTTTACAAACAGGAGCACGCATGCTTTAATGACTATAAATATGTGGTGAGTGGTGTAGTCCCATCATCCACCTGCCCCTGATGAAGCTCCGCCTGGAGAGAAACGCGTAGGGCATGGGCTCAGTGACGTGGTGACGTCATTGACACGCAGTGCAGCTGATTCTGCCACAGCCGGTCGAGGTGCATGAGGTCTGAGCAGGGCTATTTATATGCGGTGAAGCAGAGTCATAGCAGTTATCAAGCTAAGTATATTACAGTGTACTGAGGTACTATATGGAGGAGTAGGATGCCAATTGTCCAACTCATTATGCACACGGTATATCACTAGATACAGGGACCAGCAGTATATGTTGACAGCGATGTTGGAGCTGTGCTGTATGACAGCAACACAACCAGCAGTAAAGAATCTCTAAACATACCAGGATGGCTTCTAACAAAACAGTTCGAAGAAAAACCCAGACAGTCTCTACTTATTTCAATAAAGGAGAGACAGCAAAGGGAGACAGGCCTGAATCCCCTGCACAACCCACCATGACAGACCATGAGGGAGAAAATGCAAGTGCTGCATCGGACGACATGGATGTAATGAGGCGCAAGGATATGAAAGCTTTCTGCGCTGAAATGAAGCAATTTTTTACAACAGAACTTTGGGCTCTCAGGAAAGATATGGATGCCATAGGTGAGCGAACAAACTCCCTAGAGGTTAAGTCTGATGAGACCGTTACTGCACTGGCACAAACTCAGAAACAAGTAACTAAGCTGAGGGACCAGGTCAGATTCCTAGAGGAAAAGATTGAGGACTCTGAAAACAGGGACAGAAGAAGTAATATCCGTCTAAGGGGGGTCCCTGAGACTGTCACCGACCCAGAGGATTTTGCCACCAAGTGGCTAGAACAACTCTTCCCTGACAAGACGGACCGTGAGCTCCTGTTAGACAGATGTCATCGCGCCCTGAGAGGAAGACCTCAGGCAGGGGACCCCCCAAGAGACATTATCAGGTTCCACCATTACCGCACAAAAGAAGAGGTATGCAAGATATCACGGGACACTAAACATATGGAGTTTGATAAAGTGAGATTCCAGGTGTTCCAAGACCTGTCCCCTGCCACGCTGGCCAAAAGAAAATCCCTAGCTCCCATTACAAGAATTCTGAGGGACCAGCAGATTAGATACCGGTGGCTATTCCCATGTGCAGTAATGGTGCTGCGGAATGGGGTAGCACATACCTTGAGACGCCTGGAAGACGGCGAGGGATTCCTCGGCAAGCTGGGCGCAGGGGGAGCGGCGGAGGTCTTGTGGGCATCCCCACGAGCAGAAACAGGAGACGCAGACGTACCCTTACCCACGTGGAGCAAAGCGGGGGCTCCGCGGTCGGCGGCAGGAGCAACGGGATCAGCAGCGGCCCATAACTGAATTCTCACCCCATGAAATTTGGAAGTGCTCAAGCAAAGAAATAATCATATAAAAGGGATCCCTTTTGGTGTTCAGAACCTTCATCATGTCATTTTGCCTTTTCGTTTTACCTTCCAGCTGGGGTGTTTCAGCTGCAGTGTCTTGCTTCACCCGGAGGGAGGCATCGTAAGCGCGTCCTCCGGTGACCCAGCTACCCCCCCCCCCCGCTCCTGCGACTACCCCCCCCCCCCGCTCCTGCGACTACCCCCCCCACCACTCCTGCGGCTACCCCCCCCCACTCCTGCGGCTACCCCCCTCCCCACCCCACTACTGCAGCTACCCCCCCCCCACCCCACTACTGCAGCTACCCCCCCCACCCCACTACTGCAGCTACCCCCCCCACCCCACTACTGCAGCTACCCCCCCACCCCCCCCACTACTGCAGCTACCCCCCCCACCCCCCCCCCCACTACTGCAGCTACCCCCCCCACCCCCCCCACTACTGCAGCTACCCCCCCACCCCCCACTACTGCAGCTACCCCCCTCCACCCCCCCACTACTGCAGCTACCCCCCCAGCCCCCCACTACTGCAGCTACCTCCCCCACCCCCCCACTACTGCAGCTACCCCCCCACCCCCCCACTACTGCAGCTACCCCCCCCACCCCCCCACTACTGCAGCTACCCCCCCCACTTCACTACTGCAGCTACCCCCCCCTTACTGCGGATGCCCCCCCGCACTTGCGGATGCCCCCCCGCACTTGCGGATGCCCTTCCAGACCTGCGGCTGCTCTCCCGGACCTGCGGCTGCCCTCCTGGTCGCGAGCGGGTCCGTCGCTGACTTTTGGAGGGCAGCCATATTGCCTCTATCCCTCCCTGTGCTCGGCGGGAGCGGCTCCGGTTTTCGCGGGCTTTGCCGCTGACGTCACTGCCAGGCGACGAGCCAGGGGCCGCTCTCTCGCGAGAGGACGGCACGGCCCCACGTGACTGCGCACATTGCAGGGAGACTCTGCCCGAGATGCAGAGGGGGACGGTCCGCAATCGCGCAGGGGGGGGGGATGAGAGGAGGATAGAAAGGGGGGAGGAGGATGAAAGGGGGGAGGAGGATGAAAGGGGAGGGAGAGGGGGAGGATGAAAGGGGAGGGAGAGGGGGAGTATGAAAGGGGAGGGTGAGGGGGAGGATGAAAGGGGAGGGGGAGGGGGAGGATGAAAGGGGAGGGGGAGGGGGAGGATGAAAGGGGAGGATGAAAGGGGAGGGGGAGGATGAAAGGGGAGGGGGAGGGTGAGGATGAAAGGGGAGGGGGAGGATGAGGATGAAAGGGGGGGATGAGGATGAAAGGGGGGGAGGACGAGGATGAAAGGGGGAGGATGAGGATGAAAGGGGGGGATGAGGATGAAAGGGGGGGGGGATGAAGATGAAAGGGGGGGATGAAGATGAAAGGGGGGGTGAGGATGAAGGGGGGGGGGAGGTTGAGGATGAAAGGAGGGGGGAGGAATAAGATGAAAGTGGGGGAGGATGGGGGGGGATAACGAAAGAGGGTAAAGAAAGATTCAATTCACTTGTCACCATCTGACGCGGAGCCCTTCCCAATAAAGTTTCAATGAGGCTCTGTATGTTATGTTATATGTATGTTAGATGGTATAGAATATCTGTTGCATCTGTTGTATATGTTGTAGGTTATATATGTTATTTATGGTTCATATGTTATATAGGGTTAATGGGTTAAATATGTTAAATATGTTCATTAAATCATTAAATAATTGGGTTCATTCAAATGCTAGGTATATGCATGTATATATATGGATATGCACTCACTATAACTTAGGTACTGCTGTAAGTCGTTATAAAGTTAAAAATCACGCTACAGTTTAAGGTTAAGTTAGTTATCAGTTTTGCGCCGGTGGGATTCACCCACGATGTCGTACATGTGTTCCTCATATAGGTCCCTGACGAATCAGGACCTCAAACAAGTCCCAGGGGGGTCGGTCCCGGGAAGGGAAAGCCGGCCATTTTGGAAGGTCAGGCATACCGACCTGCTCATTGGGCGTCAGACTCCCACTCGGGGGACCCCGAGGGGAGCTCTGGTTTTTCTTTTATTTTTTTTCATTATTACAAAGCGGTTTAACTTATGTTTCCAATTTTGCTTTACCCCTTATGTGTTTTCCCTTGTACTGTCTCCTCCCTCCCTACCCCTCCCAATCCTTTCCCCACCCGGCCGGGGAGGATGCCGACCTAGACGGAACACAAGAACTTTGCCGGATGGTAACACCAAAAACGTCCGCCAGTTGAACAAGGAACAAAGTGGACAGGGTGAGTCATCAAACGTTAGTTTGTTACACTTCTCACACATTAAGTGATGGCGTTAACCCTTATATCACATAACGTTAAGGGCTTTAATAGCCCAACCAAGAGAAAAATAGCTTTCACTGACTATAAACGAAAACACGCAGATGTCCTAATGTTACAGGAGACTCATTTTAGCAAGACCAACGCGCCTAAATTCCTAGACAAAGACTATGCCCAGTTCTACCTTTCCTCCGCACCGGTTAAAAAACGTGGAGTGGCCATCTTGTTCCATAATAAAATCCCATTTGTAGCCCAAACTATTAAAAGAGACACAGAGGGACGCTTTGTTATACTAGTGGGCACGATACGGGAGCAATGCATCACAATAGCCACAATCTATGCCCCCTGCGAGCAGGACGCAGTCTTCTTTGAAGACTTTTTTCGGACTCTACGCACCGTCGCAAGGGGCGGCGTAATACTCGCAGGGGATATCAACATGGTCATGCAACCAAATCTAGACAGATCAGGGAATACGGGCACAGTACATAAAAAAGTGGGGACCTCTTTACGCAAGGGCCTCAAAGACAACCAACTGACTGACATATGGAGAGAACTACACCCGACTGATAGGGACTATACGTTCTATTCCCACCCACACGGCTCCTACAGCAGAATTGATTATTTTTTCGTCTCTTGCCAACTGGTTCCTATGTTCTCCCGAGCTGGGATCCATGATATTTCATGGTCTGACCATGCACCGATAGAGCTAATGTGCGAGCACATCCGAACAGGCAGACCAGGAGCGAACTGGAAGCTCAACGAATCAATCCTAAAAATTCCTGAGATTTATGAGACAATAAAGGAAGAAATAGCTCAATTCTTCCACACAAACACAGGCTCTGTAGATTCCCAGTTTGTATTATGGGAGGCTCACAAAGCGACGCTGAGGGGCATACTAATTAGCACCACAGCTAGGAGAAAACGGGAAAGGGACTCAAAAATTATGAAGCTTCAATCGAGATTACATTCCCTTACATCACTCCATAAGAGTAACCCAGACCCGCAAACCCTACAAGAATTGAAAGATACCAAAATTGAACTAAACATGTTGTTGACCTCCAGGGCAGATAACGCGCTGAGTTGGTCTAAGAGGAAATTTTACGAAAAAGCGAACAGGCCGGATACTATGCTGGCTCGAGCGTTAAGAGACAGACAAGTGAAGTTTAATATCCAAGCTATACGCTTAAAATCAGGTACCCCCACGGCCAACCCTAAGAAAATAGTAGAAGAATTTGGTTCGTTCTATGAAACACTATATAATGGAGAGAAAGTGGCACATAACGCTAAAACGAGCGAGAAGCTGAGAGATTTCTTAGCCAGCTCAAAACTAGGGAGATTGACAGAGGCAGAGAGAGAGGCCATGGGCGCTGATTTCACTATAGAGGAGGTGTCACAAGCCATTAAGGAACTCAAACCCTCAAAAGCCCCAGGGCCAGATGGCTTCTCGGGGCTATACTATAAGAAATTTGCCAAAGTACTAGCCCCTAGGTTGCTCCACGTGTTCAATGCAATATTAGCAGGAGCCCCCATCCCCAGAGAGATGTTACAGGCGTCTATATCATTAATCCATAAACCAGGTAAAGATCCGCTGGACTGCAAAAGTTATAGGCCCATATCCCTAATCAATACTGATATTAAAATATACGCTAAACTATTGGCCAATAGATTATGTCTAATCCTACCCAGACTTATACACCCAGATCAGGTCGGATTCATTAAAGGCAGACAGGCAGCGGACAATACCCGGCGATTTATTGATCTGGTAGAATTGGCCACTAAAAATAACACACAAAGTATGCTGTTAAGTCTGGATGCAGAAAAAGCTTTTGATAGGATAGACTGGCCTTACCTGAAGGAGACGCTTGCGGCATTTGGCTTTGGGGATCAGGTGAGTAGAGCGATTCTCTCGCTGTACTCAGGACCTACCGCCAGGGTAATACACCAGGGCTTTCCATCTCTCCCCTTTCAAATTAAGAGTGGCACGAGACAGGGATGCCCATTATTCCCTCTCCTGTTCGCTCTATGTATAGAACCACTGGCGGCGCAAATTAGAGGCAACCCGGACATCTCAGAGTTAAACGTATATTCTCAAACACATAAAGCGGCCCTGTACGCAGATGATATCCTACTAATTATTTCAAAGCCCCTCACCTCCTTGCCAAACCTATTGGATTTATTGGACAGATTCTCGAGCATTTCGGGATTTAAAATAAATCAAGCTAAATCTGAAGCCCTCAACATCAATCTCCCTAGACACGTAGAGAAGTTATTGCAACTGAATTTTAACTTCCACTGGCAACAGAAATACATAAAATATCTAGGAGTCCACATAGCCAAGAACACCAAAGACATCTACAATGCAAATTACCCCAACCTAATTCGGACGTTGATAGCTGACCTCCATAAATGGTCCTCTATACGAATATCCTGGATAGGTAGGATACATAGCGTCAAAATGAACCTACTCCCCCGTATCCTATACCTTTTCCAGACGTTACCAGTGCCACTCAGACTGAAGGATTTGCTCTCACTTCAGTCTGCAATCTCTAAATTTATCTGGGGAGGGAAAAAACCGAGAGTCAACAAATTAAATATGAAAAGATCTGTCCTAGCAGGGGGCCTAGCGGTACCCTGCCTGCTCTCATATTATAACAAATAAACAAAAGACACCCTGTGGGCAGCACTCGTTGTAAGCAAATATGAATTGGTGATAGATTTAAAATTAAAATGCTTTAATCGTATAATTTAAAATAGATGTCAAAATTGTTGAAAAAATGGTCAACTGACTGTGGTGACAAAATACAAAAAAAAAAAAACCGTTTGTTGACAGCCTACCATCGTTCCTTAGAGACACCAAGGATGCACTCAATCGACTAAATGACATAGTCCTCGACAAAGACACACTACTGATTAGTCTTGATGTCGAATCGTTATATACCTCTATTGTACACCAAGTGGGTATAGACGCAGTATCTTACTTCCTAAAAAGTCGAAGCTGTGAATTTGTGACACATAATCAACTTGTACTCGACCTACTGAGATTCATATTGACACATAATTACTTCACATTCAATGGTGTCATTTACCATCAACTCAGAGGTACGGCGATGGGGACCACCTGCGCCCCCACCTATGCGAACCTATATCTCGGTTGGTGGGAGGCGGAGGTGGTTTTCCATGAAGCCAATGAAGCCTATACGATCCAAATTCTGCTGTGGGTCCGCTTCATCGATGATGTCCTGGTCCTGTGGCAGGGGACCAGGGCGTCATTTATTGAATTCATCAATATACTTAACACCAACGAGTTCAACCTTCATTTAACGTATGAAATTGATACACAGGAAGTCACGTTCCTTGACTTAAAAATTTCCAGAGGTGCTGGTGACAAAGTGGAAACTACTATCCACAGAAAAAAGACAGCCACCAACAGCCTTTTGCGTTATGACAGTCACCATCCAAGGCGACTCAAGGAGGGTATCCCTGTTGGGCAGTTCCTGCGGATTCGCAGGGACTGCTCCACTATCACAGCTTTTGAACATGAAGCTAAAAAGATGAGTGAACGATTCAGGGAAAGAGGGTACAGCCAACGATGTATTAAACAAGCTTATCGGAGAGCGAAATTTACAGATAGAACCTCTTTATTGAGCACACATTGCTCTCCAGTCGCTGACTCTAAACTTATAAGATTTGTGGGTACGTTCAACAATCAATGGTCAGAGATTAATGCCATATTAAAGAAACACTGGCCAATCCTTTTAAACGACCCAGATCTTAATGATGTCCTGCGAACTACACCAACTTTGGTCAGCAGGCGGGCACCTAATCTCAAAGACCAGTTGGTCCATAGCCATTTGAGACCATTAACAACATCAACATGGCTAATTAATAGATCTGTGGGGAACTTTAAATGCCAAGGATGCAAGGCTTGTACACATCTGTCCCTTTCTAAAAATTTCTTCAATTGGAACAATACAAAAAGTTACAAAGTCAGGCAGTTTATTAACTGCCGGACAAAGGGAGTTATTTATCAAGTCACCTGTCAATGTACCAAAAAATATATTGGCAAGACCATCCGTGAATTCCGCCAGCGTATTTTGGAACATCTGGGGGCTATACGGAATCATTTAGATACCCCCCTCGCCAACCACATTCATCAGGTACATGGCGGTGACATTACCAACCTTCACTTTACAGGGATTGAGAGTGTCCCCCCTAGTCCTAGAGGGGGTGATTGGAACCGTTTAATCTTACAAAAAGAATCCAAATGGATTTATGTACTAGGTACTTTGGCACCCAGAGGGATAAACGAAGGCTTCCTATTCTCTCCCTTTATATAGATTGTCAGCATTATCTTCCTGAACAACATTGACTTAATACATCCATTTGAAATGGGTCTTGGCATTTAATAGCACAACGTATTAATATCCTATGTCTCTAAGTATATCACAATTTACATTCAGCTCTTTAACAAATGAATACCACACTCAGTTTGTTTACTCAGTCTACACTTTATTATCTCAAATGTCTCTTCTTTGATCAATTCCTCAGCACCGCGATAGCTACCGTCCTCTTGCAATAGAAGCAATTGGTTAGACTCAGCTGCCCTGCATTAGCTGGTACTTAATACACTATATATATACTATGCATGTAGTTCCTCACTTCACCACCTTTGATAAAGCGCCCCAGCGAAACGTACGTCAGGTGGGAGGCGGCTACAGGACTGACGTCATCACGCATTGACGTCCCCATGCCGAGCAGAGGGTGAGAGGCTCTGTACAGAGCCGAGACGCGTGTTAAGGGAGTCTGGGTCCATACATCATAGACACCAGGTACTTTATGTGGCATCTTATGGCAGCAGGATCTTGAACAGGAACCACAGGTACAACTGCTTATGTCAGCGTTACTCCGTGATATCAACCCTGACGAGGGCTTAACTAAACTCACAGAGATGCGGTATATATTCAATTACCTCACCTTACCCAGCACGTGTAAATGCAATTGCTGCTGACTACTTTTTTCATCGCGTGCATTTCCTCTCCCCTCGGCTCATTTATGTGTTTGCTCACTATGTTATCACAGTCTGTTTACCTATCTGTTACTGTGACACATTTGTATTAGGGGGCCATAACTGAATACGGACTAGATCCGTGCCCCAGAGCTGTAAAATACATTTTTTGTAAGCTCTTGTACATTTAGCTATTGATAGTCACTGACCGACCTATGTGTATACTGTGAGGTATTATTAAGCATGTTTAAGTGGCACATTTATGTTAGGGGGCTATAACTGGATACGGACTAGAACCGTGCCCCAGAGCTAAGCACCACACTTTGTGAGCTCTTGTGCACACTATTATATAACACATTGCCTACCATATCAACCCTTCTATAGTTAGGCTTGCTTTCACCCTTTATTTAGGGTATTCCTCACCATCTTCATTGTGGACTATCAAATAGCCATTAGTGAGCTTTCAATCTATTGTGCATAGCACATTGGTATATACCTTTGCATGGGTAGTTCTCCGTCACCTGTATCTACTTTACAGGCCTTTTAACCTTGTTATTGCTGAACCAGGGGGTTGACTATTTAGTCCTTGATTGTTGATCTCTGCTAGTTAGCAGTTAGGTGGGCACTCCACCTCCCCCCCTAGACCTCAGTTATAGTATTTTATATATTTTTGTCTGTTTTTTTTTTTTTTTTTGTATTTTGTCACCACAGTCAGTTGACCATTTTTTCAACAATTTTGACATCTATTTTAAATTATACGATTAAAGCATTTTAATTTTAAATCTATCACCAATTCATATTTGCTTACAACGAGTGCTGCCCACAGGGTGTCTTTTGTTTATTTGTTACAATTCTGCTCCTTCCCCTTATTGCACCGTTGTTAATTCTTTTTTGATTAGAGGCTGATGCGAGGGTTTCCACCCCTTTCCCTTTTCCCATTGTTGTATTACTGCTCTCATATTACAAAGCGGCTCAATTAAGCCAAATTGTTCAATGGCAATCCAGTCCACATTTAAAACGGTGGGTGGAATTAGAGAGTGCTGCCTGCGCTCCTTTAAAAATACGCAACTTGATTTGGCTACCTAAAACAGCACGACGATCTGCTGACATGCCGCTTTCCTCAATGACCAACTCGTTGTCTATCTGGGAGGCTAATAAGACTAAATACTCTCTCACAACGAGTAATTCTTCGATGTCCCCAATTTGGAACAATCCCAAGTTCGCTCCTGGCCTTCTGGAGGGAGATGCATCAATTTGGAAACATAAAGGTTATATACGAATTAAAGATCTGGAGGGTTACAATAGCAAGATTAAAACGTTTGATCACGTCAGAGAAGAAAAAGATATACCCCACTCAGAATTTTTTAGGTACCTCCAGCTTCGAGCATTTTATAACAAATTTGCCCCATACCCCCCCCTGACGTCATTCGAAAAGCTCTGTCTGGCAGAGACCGACACAAAGGGACTCACATCACAATTGTACAAGGAAGTAGTTGATTCTGCGAGCTTTAGACAGCAGCCACCGTCATTTAGAACCCAATGGGAAAGAGACCTGGGAGAGACATTAGAAGATGACGAGTGGAACGCTATATATATGGCCACGGCAAAAAGCTCCATATGTACCACACTAAAGGAGAACGCATATAAGGTCCTAATGCGGTGGTACCTCACCCCAATGAAATTAGCCAAGTTCGTGCCTGGATCCTCCTCACTATGCCCCCGGCAGTGCGGAGGATCGGCCGATCTGTTACATATGCTGTGGTCTTGCCCGCGGATCTCCCCACTATGGGAAGAAATTAGACATTGGATACAGAGAGTCTTCGACCTCACTATTCCCCCAGACCCATGGCTATTCCTCTTGAATAGACCACTAACGGGCCTGTCCAAAGCAAACAATAAACTAATAGCACATTTTGCAATAGCCACACGGAGCGAGATAGCAGCACTATGGAAACGCCCCGAAATTCCAGGTATCCCAAAGATTCGAAATCGATTGTGGTTTATCTGCCAGATGGAAAAGTTGACGAGTCTAGTTAACGACACTGGCACCAATTATCTCAAAGTATGGACGCCTTGGCTGGCGCAGACGGATATCCCCGGGGTTGAGAGGAACACAATCTGGCTGTGATAGATGCAGGTGCGTTCTCCTTTAGGAGCGGAAACTCAGCTCACGACGACTACACAGACAAATAGACAGAACGCCTACAGAGGTGTTAAACTGGAGAGGACGCAACCCACAAAGAACCTTACTAGGAGCGGTGAAGAGACCTAGCACGAGTCGATGCTCCTCTTCCGGCCGCGCCACCCCTTTACCCCCTTCCTACCCACCTCCTTTTTTTTTTTTTTATTTATTATTTATTTATTTTTTTCTTTATTGATTTTGTGTTTGTCAATTTGAATCAATCGTACTATGTGAATTATGTTATTATCTTTATTGCTAGTCTACCCAAAACAATCCGGTCGAGTAGGGCCTGAAAAACCGGGATATGTCTCACAAGCTGACATACGGTACTGTCTATAGCGGAGATTAACATTAAAAATGAATGTAATGTATACTGTATTCTGTATCACTTGTTTGGAAAAATGCAATAAAATTTAAGTTACAAAAAAAAAAAGTTCTCCAGCAGCCGCTGAGTTAAGCTCTCCCGCTGCTAAAACGTCTGTTGTAGAAGCAACCTTCCCTAGTTCACTTCCGTTTGTCCTATCTGTTATTCCTGTCCTTGACTCTAAGTCTGTCTCCTTGGGACCGGTGACAGCTATTAGCCTCCCTGCTGCGGTCCCTCAGGCTATCACTTCAGAGATCAGCTTATCTGCCCCTGATCCTTTACTACGCTCTGAGTCTCCCCTTATGGCTTCTAGGGTCTCCCCAGCACTCCCTGTGTTAACCCTTGGCTTCTCTCTGACTCCTAAGGTAGAACCTGACTGCCTGCTCTCCACCTCTGCGGTAGTCTGTGAGATGCCTATCACCTTTTCTAAGATTCCTGTTTTGCAAGGTATTTCTCCTATTAAGTCTGTGATACCTGCAATTCCTTTAATTGGTTCTAAGACCCCTGTCACTGAGTCTCCTATGGAGTCTGATGCCCTCACTAGGGATTCTCAGGGACCCAATTCAGAAACAAGCACAATGTTCTCTGATCTTATTACAGTAGCTAGTTCAGTTCCTGCTGGTTCTCAATCACCCACTTCAGTGACAAGCAAGATGTTCCTTGTTTCTATTGGAAAGTCTACCCCAGTTTCTTTCACGGATCATGCCACAGCCTCCGGGATGATTAAAGATGACTTTAAGTCTGGGATGTCCACTCCTTTAATAGTACTGTTTCACGCTGATTCACCCACAGTATTCGGGATATCCACTACTGACTGTATGTCTACTACCACGAACTCAGGGGTATCGCATTTGGAACTTTCAGTAATACCCGCTGTGTCCCTTTTTTCAAAAAACCCCGTCTTTAAGATGGATTTATATTTCTCTGTGTTTCCCACAATACTTGGGGTACTTACTATTGACTGTCCTGTCGCAAAACTAGGGTTACCTCTCAGGAAGGTGCCTGGAACTACCGATGTTAAGAACCCTATGTTTAAAACAGTAATATTTTGCATTGCTTCTCCCACAGTATAATGCGAGACCTGGGTACCTGGGACCTCCACTCCTAAGCCAAGCTCTAGTTCTCTGTTTTCCTTCTCTGTGTTGGAGGTACCCAGCATTAACCCCAAGACTTCTATTCCTAAGCCTGTTGCACCGCTTACCCGGCTTCCTGCTTTCTCGGATAAGATCTGTTTTCTCACCTTTCAAACAGAGTCTTTACTCGCAGGTTTCTGTGCGGTGTCTGAAGTGCCCTTTCTGGATTGCATGTCTTCATTCTCTAGTACGAAGACACTCGTTGCTTTGCCTGAGGCGTCCATCCCTGTTCTTAATGGCCCCACTATGGGTTTGGACGTGATGTCCCCTACCATCTCCGTGACGCTTACTATGCCCTTCGCCAAGACCATAACTTTGGATTTGATTCCCCCCAAATTTCAGAGGTCAAAGGAGGCGGATCCTGCAACTGCATGTACCACAACCAACAATTACGTAAACACTACTACCAGCTCTCTCGAATTGCTTGGGATTACAAGCCTGGTTCGTATCAAGACTACTGCTCCAATATCTTGCAGTGAGCCTGCCCTATACCCTTGCTAACCACCACCCTGAAGTCCTTGAGAGCTAAAGACTCTCGCAACTTCTTACATGCTGATTCCACCAAGGCCATTGTCTGCCCCGAATTCCCCAATGTCATTTTTGTCCGACAATCAGTGTCCTGTGTCCCGTATTCTTGGATTATTACTATGCACCGGACACCTGGCTGCTGCCCTTCTGATGTCCCTATTCCGGAGTCCCCTGGTCCCATTGCCCATGTACCAAAAATCGCAGTGCCACCATTGTCCTTTGCGGCACTCGCCAATGTACACCTGGATTTTGGACCTAAATCACGCCTGAGACACTTCAGGAACAACTCGATGTCTCCCAGACCTATGAATGGTCCTGTCCACCCAGGTTTCTCACCCAGTGGTGGGGGTACTGTAAGGCATCCCAACAAATCGTGGGCTTTCAATGCCACCTCTCGCCTAAGGAGGTTTAGAAACAACTCCATGTCCCCCAAATCTGTGATGGACCCTGTTCATCCGGAGGTCTCACCTGAAAGGGGGGGCGGGGGGGTACTGTAAGGAATCCGCTCCTGGCTTTGATTATAGCTTTTGCAGACTTCTGCAGTTGCAAAAGCTTCCTCTGGCAATCAATGGCACATGTGCTGCTTCTCATTGCAGCTTCTGCCCTGTGCTCCATCATTGGAGGAATACTCACACACCCTCCTCCTGTGATTGGATCTCCGCCCTTTATATCCTGGGCTTTGGCACTGAAACAGTGCCGAGCATAAATTCCTACTCTGGACGTTACTGTCTCTGCCACAAGCCTCCCTGGCTTGTATCCTGGTGTACTAACCTTTCTGGTTCTTGCCACTAGTTCCTGAGGCCGCCTGCTAGTTCCATGCAGGGCCCGTTCCTGACTTCTCTGCTGAAGCGTTGTTTCCTGAGGCCGCCTGCTAGTTCCATGCGGGGGCCCGTTCCTGACTTCTCTGCTGAAGCATTGTTTCCTGAGGTCGCCTGCTAGTTCCATGCGGGGGCCCGTTCCTGACTTCTGTGCTGAAGTGTTGGTTTCCCGACGCTGCCCTGCGGTGTACTTCGGCCAGACTGCTGTCTCCCCCTGCTGAGACCGCGGTCCGGTCCCGGTTTTTGGCGAGCACAATCGTAACAGGGTCAAACTGCGACTGACGTAGGCCACTGGTCGGAGGCCAGCCGGGTACTTCTAGTGCAAGACTGCACCTAGGCCGTTGAAACTCGAATCCACATGAAGGAGCTAGGGCTGCTCGGGATCAGAGTAAGCGAGAACGGTGCCTCCATTAAGCTTTTTTTTAGGCCGAAGAATGTCTCTTCACAGGCGGTCATCTACTTGTCGTCGAACGGTAGTTGCGCAGAGGTGGCTTTCCACCCTGTATTCTCTGGGTATATCTTGAGAAGATTTTGGCCACAATTGTAGCAGATTGTGTCACTTTGATTCGCCTCGGCCCTGAAGGCAGCAGATTCTCTCTTGGGTGACCTGGACGTGGCGGTAGGCACCTTGGGAGCAGGGTAGTCCTCGTCGCTTTCTGCCTTCTTGGTCTTTGAGGTCGACGTCCCTTTGAGCTCGTCCTTGCGATACCCCTTGGCGGAAGTAGCAGGCCTTTCCCTTTTTGCAGTCACTAGGCAGTTTGGTCAAATGAACTCATAGGATACTCTCTTGGGCTTGTACTCTATCCATCAGGCCTTCGAAGTTTAGAGACCCGTCTGAGGAGAGGGTGCAACTGTCACTTATAGCATAGGCAATTCTCCCCGCAGAAGTTGCTGGATTTGAAGACCGTCGGCCTGGGACTTTGGGATGATCTTCTTCTTCACCACAGGCCATAGGACCAACTGGATCTGGCGGAGAAACTCTGACACATCTTCTCTCTCGGCTTGCGTGAGGGCATGGAACCGGGCCAGTAGAGATATAGCATCATCCTGGATGCCATAGGTCTTGGTTAAAGCCTGTATTAGCACTTGTGCATCAGTGTTGGGGTGACGATAATTGTAGAAATGTACCATATGGGCAGCCGGAGGCCGCAGACACTCGATGATTCACTGCTGCTTTGCAGCGTCAGAGTAGGTCCACTCAGGGAGCACTTGCCCCGCATTATCCCTCCATTCTTAGAACTCTGCCACTCCAAGGGGCATAGGTTGTGTCCCCGAGAAAGCTTTAAGCTTACGGTATTGGTAGGACTGGTATGACTGTGTCAGGGCTTCCACCAGTTGAGGTAGAGTTACTCCCAATGCTGAGCTACCTGGGGACAAGTGTTGGTGAGATTATGGCCTTGAGCTAGGAGTGAGTCCTAAACTAGCCTGGTGCTCTCTGGGGGTGTAGGATGGTCGCACGGCTCGGTTCATACGGGTGCCTCCAGCTGGGTCCCGGGACTGAAAATCACCCTGGGTAGGAGGGGATCAAATTAGAGTAGTGAGTACCCTGTGAGCAAAGCGTCGTACTTCCCAGGGGTGTAGGAGGGACGCAAGGTTTCCGCTTCATAGGGCACTTTGGAGGAGAGTTTGGGATTGGACGTCGCGATTGGCAGGGACAGTTTGGGAAAGATCACAGGCAGCCCGGAAAGTGTAAGGCCCTGAGAGGATCATCCTCATGTACCTCTTGGCGGGTTGCCATGATGAGGATGTGCCAGAGGAAAGTGGGGTCCCATTTCAGACCTTTTTGTCGGACTTTGGCAAAACCCAGGAGGGCCTAAGTCTGTCCAGGACTTCTTGAGGGGTGGTGTCAAATGGCACGTACCCCACTGCGACCACGTGGCAGGGAGACTCGTTGAGCTCCAGGGCCCAGTCGTGGACTGATGCTTGGACAGGGAGAACATGATGTTTATTTTCTTGTGATTTGCACTACTGAGTCGGGCACCCAGGTCAGAGATCTCAGCAGGGTCTCCAAATGTAGCGCAGTTTCCCCCACCCTGTGGGAGATATGGTGGCTACTGAGTGTGTGGTGCATTACCTGTGGCTCACACCTGATCTGTCTGGTGACAGCGCCTCCACCTGTGGAGGATCCTAACTATGTTGGATAACCCCGTCACCGGACCCAATGCAAGAATACACACACTGATATAGATAACAGTTTACTGCTTGCATATAAAAAAGGAATATCAATGAAACACACACCAATTAGGCCACGCACGGCCGTAACCCCACACTATCCTCCAATACAGTGTCCACACCTGGATGGGATATTTCCTCGAAGTACTGAGGTGCCCCATGGCAACCAACCACCCTGCTGTCCACAAGAGTCAACTCACCCAATGCGTGCGACAGCGCTGCCCACAACTAAAGTGTGATTTGTTGGTGCACTTGGAGGTACCTGCCGGGTGATCCAGCACCCGGTAGCACCGACTGAAAACAAGGGGGCCATCTGTCCCATGCATTCATCGTCAGCGAAGAGTCCGCCTCCACGTGGGGTGGTATCCAGCTGGAGGGTCCCAGTTATTCTGCCTAACATACTGAGGAGAGGATATGTGATCTCATGAGAGTTTGGAGTATAGGCCGTGGGATCTACATGGATCGGGTGGAATACTGTATAGGCCTGAGAATGGTCCTGTAAAAAACTATTTTGTCAAAGTAGCTGACCATGAGAGTAGAATTGTGAAGAATTACAATTAGAAAGGGATTCTCCATGTTGGGAGTACCCCAAGTTATTGCTTATCACCAATAAAGGTGGGTGTGTATAACCTGCTGTGTGACTATAACGGTATTATTAACTGTATACCCATGTTATTGTTTTTTCATGTCATGTTGTATTGTTTCAGGTAACTCACCTACAGCATGGCACCCGTAAATTCAGACCTGGTACCTACTTCCCATATACTTAAGGACCTACACTGCTAAATTGAGTCAGTGCCTCTACCTCCTTGAGAGAGGCTGATCTACTCAAACAATTGTGCAGGGCTCTGCCAAGTTATAGTTTCTGCCAATCTGTGAGTGGAACTGACATATATATTTTTTAGATCTCCATACCTTATGTACATTAGTTGCACTATTGTGTGTTTTTTTATCTTTTCATATTCTGACTGTGAAATCCTGCACACCTGGAAAATCACTAAAAGCTTCCCCCCTGAACCCTTACCCCCAAAACTTCTACCCTATGCCCTTACCCTAAAATCTCCTACCCTAAGCCTTTACCCTAAAACCCCCTCCTCAGCCTTTACCCTAAAACCGTCTATCGGCCTAAGCCCTTACCCTAAAACCCCTTACACTAAGCCTTTTTCAAACACTAAAACCCCTAAACGTAACTACCTACCCTGATCACTGAAACCACTAAAACTAACACCCTACCATAACCGCTAAAATTTACCTTATTGTAGAAGGGACTGGCGACGGTATAAGGTCTGTCTGTGGCCGAACGCCAGTGGCCTTTTGCTCACAGAGATATGACTGTGACCAAATGTCCTATTCCTTATCAGCTGTACCTTTGCGATGTACAGCCCTGCAACTACAACTCTCTTACATCAATGAGATGCATCGCTGTGCTGGCACTAGGATTGTATGTTTAACATTCTGGAACACGAGCGCAAAGTTATCTACATGTGCCAGCATACTGTATGTGTACAGATTTTGCATATCACCTGATGTTCCACGAGCAGGGGCCACTGTGATGAATACTGACTGATTTGATAACATACACCTATAAAGTATTGCTACCCCAGGACATGTGTCTGGCTCTCACCTCAGCCAGTCCTATAGCGGCCTCACCCATTTCATTTTTAATACTGATGAGGTGACTCAGGTCCCGACCTTGGTAACTGCATAAACCAGGGGATAAAGAGGGGTTACAATGTACAGTGCCCCATCACCTGAATAGATCATAAGGTATCTTCCGCTTCAAAAGGTGTCTTATGGCACAGCATCGATTTAGTAAAGATTGTCCAGAGTGTCAAACTAGAGATACTGTACCTGTAAGAAGTGGTGGAACTGCCACACGTGCAGCTGGGGCCTGTCCTTGACACGCTGAAATGCTGTTCCAGCACTTATTTTAGCATTTCAAAGGTCCCACTCCCTTCCCGGGTGCTACCTGTGGTACGGGGCCTTACTAGGTGTCAGCGCAGGGAGCCCACTCTAGTGACCCTAACATGGAAATTAGTACCTACCGTAAGTTGGTCCTAACTTCCGCAATCACCGCCTGGGTTGGCTCCCGCCGTCGCAGCCACCGCAGACTCTCCACGGATAGGGAGGGAGCCCTTTTTTACAACTTTTACCGGGGGGCCCACAGGTGCCTAGTTTCGCCCCTGCCTGTAAGATCTGCTTCCATAAACAGTAAACTGCATACAATACTTGCTTCTGTAGGAACATACTGATATCATTTTATAAAGTGTTATAATAATATTATGTTAAATTGTCTCTGCTGTGCAGTCTCTGAGTAAATCTTCCATTGATGTCTTCTTTTCCAGTATAAAGTATGTGACTTTGTTTTCAAAGGAGTTGCCTTGTACGCCTGATGTAGGAAATACAGTTTTATATAAAAGCTTTCAATCTTCCCATTTGAATCTGCAACAGAGCTTGAGTGTTTCCTTTGAATTGCAATTGCTGCAAACTTTCAGATCTGAAAGCTTATTACAGATATATCTACAGTATGTTCAGCACCCTCTAGGGACCATGGGCCTCATGCAGTAAGCCCCGATAAGGCTTTTTCGGCATTTTATAGCCGTTTTTTGCCCTCCTGATTCAGTAAGCCCCGATAAGTGGGAATTATCGGCAACTTTTCTTCCGAAAAAATTTTTTTCGCCACCCGGCTGCCGATAAGCCACTTATCGGGACTTTTTTTTCCCGCCTGAATTCAGTAAGGCCCGATCAGCTTTTCGGTGCTGATCAGCAGGCCAGATTGGAGATTTAATGGCCAATCCAGCCCGCCAACTAAAGTTGGCAACTTGCTGGAGGAGAAGCATCGGCAAGGGCGACACTTAGGAAAAATCAGCCCTTTTTCCTGCCTGTGATTGATGCTGGGGGTCTCCGGAGCTGATACCCGCACCGGAGCCCCCCGGCATGCATCCGAGGCAGGAAAAAGGCATTTAAAAGCCACTTCATTACCTTAGGCAATGAAGGGGTTAACCCACCGTGCCAGCGTTATTGTGGGTAGCGGGGATGGGTGAGGGGGGTATTTGGCCCTGGGTGTGAGTTTAGGACTTGCGGGGGGATGCGGGGGCACTTAACCCTTTCACGACCGTAGCGGTTAATACCGCTACGGTCCTGAAGGGGTTAAGGCCCCCCGCTACCCACCCGCAAGCCCTAAACAACCACCGTTGGGGCTAATGCCCCCTTCACCCACCCCCACTACCCACAACAATAAAAAAACACACCCCAGCCCCACAATAACGAAATAAATAAATAATTAAATAATTATATATATATATATATATATATATATATATATATATATATATATACCCAACAACACCTATACCCCCCTAACATACAGTATAGTAATGGGCAGAATGACTATTATCCACAAATGGATAATAGTGCAGTTGTCCATTTAAAATACATACACAACAATAAAGACATTAAATACATATAGCACTCACCCATGTCCCACTGCCACGATGAAGGCCATCCTCATCTTCATCCTGCCCATGCCCCATCCGCTTCTGCAAAACAAACACAAGAATTACAACATCCAAATTAATGTCCCCTAACCCCTTAATCACCATAGCGGTTATTAACCGCTACAGTTATTAAGGGGTTAAGCCACCATCACCCACATACCCTCCCCCACAAAGCCCCCCAACCACCCTCACCCAATACCCACAGGGGAGTCCTACCAAATACCCTTGGGCCTAATACCCCCTCCCCCAGCACATACAGTACAATAATGTGCCAAATAACTATTATCCACATAGGGATAATACATTATTTGGCCATTATTAAACACATTCAATACCGTTAAAATGTAAAGAAAATTGTACTAACCTCATCAATAAGAAGTCTCCGTCGCCAGCATCATCCTTGGGGTCCGTTGCCAACATTATAAATAGCCACAACATTTGAATATCATTAACATAACACTGAACCCCTTAATCACCTTATCGGGTACTAACCTGAAAGGTAATTAAGGGGTGAAGCCATCCTGCAATGCCTACAACAGTTATGCATAACATCCTCAGTGAAATAAATACCCATTGCCTAACCAAATTCCATTTAATCATTCAATCTGTAGGCTCACATGCCTCATAAAACATTGCATTTACAGTGTATACATGTAGCATAACATGTAAACTGCATGTACACGCTGCAAATCAATGTTAACAATACAATAATCCCACTCAAATCGCCATACATCACAAGAAGTATATTATTTAATCCAATAAACTCACCATCAATGAATTACCACACATCACTTACATCCCTAAACAATTAAAATACCATCCATACCAATTACACAATGAACTAAAGCTATCCTAACAGAGAACAACTTCAAAACATAGAAAAAAGTACACCAACAATTACAATATACTAAAGCAAGGCTTTCCATATCCTACTGTACGGCCTGGAAGCCCAAAACTTACATCTGTCTAAAAATAAAATACATTTAGCACACATCAATGCATAGCCACAATGATTAACAATACAGAATAAGAAGCTTTAACAACACTATCATTTCTTACCCTGTATATATATCTGTACACATACATACAGACATACATACAGTGGGAAGAAATGATATGCATTATAAAAAATGAAAACATGAAAAAGCAACAAAAAAAACAGTTACATTAAGTAGATTTCTTTATTTAACTTACCATTACTTGCCCCCACCGACTCCCGTTGATCAGCTTACTCACGAACCAATCCAGGAACAAATCCACGAACCAAACCAGGAACCAATCCAAGAACAAGTGCAGGAACCAATCCAGGAACCAAGCCACGAAGAAATCCACGAAACAATCCACGACACGATCCAGGAACAGGAAACCATAAAAGAAAAAAACATAACAAATTAAACATTAAAATAATAAAACATGACAATCAAGGGTTGTACTAGTTTTATTCTTAGTGAATCTGTATTAAAATACCTTGTTCCGGGGTCTTCTTGACGTCCGGTGCCACGCCCTGGTCTTCAATCTTCAGGAGGAGGTCCGTCCTCCTCGGCGTCTGCCTTCAAAATGAGACGACATAGGCTTTTAAAGGCCTATGTGTCATTTCATGACGTTTTCTTAAAGGCAATTGCAGCAAAGCCATTCTGATTGGCTGTGCTGGCATTGCCTTTAAGTGACGTCATCAAATTTTTTTACATCGGCCAAAACACATGGTTTTCACGGCCCAATCAGGGCCGTGGGAACCATATGACGACAAATGTGACGTCATAGGCCTTTAAAAGCCTATGTCGTCTCATTTTGAAGGCAGACGCCGAGGAGGACGGACCTCCTCCTGAAGATTGAAGACCAGGGTGTGGCACCGGACGTGTTTCGTGGATTTCTTCGTGGCTTGGTTCCTGGATTGGTTCCTGCACTTGTTCTTGGATTGGTTCCTGGTTTGGTTCGTGGATTTGTTCCTGGATTGGTTCGTGAGTAAGCTGATCAACGGGAGTCGGTGGGGGCAAGTAATGGTAAGTTAAATAAAGAAATGTACTTAATGTAACTGTTTTTTTTGTTGCTTTTTCATGTTTTCATTTTTTATAATGCATATCATTTCTTCCCACTGTATGTATGTCTGTATGTATGTGTACAGATATATATACAGGGTAAGAAATGATAGTGTTGTTAAAGCTTCTTATTCTGTATTGTTAATCATTGTGGCTATGCATTGATGTGTGCTAAATGTATTTTATTTTTAGACAGATGTAAGTTTTGGGTTTCCAGGCCGTACAGTAGGATATGGAAAGCCTTGCTTTAGTATATTGTAATTGTTGGTGTACTTTTTTCTATGTTTTGAAGTTGTTCTCTGTTAGGATAGCTTTAGTTCATTGTGTAATTGGTATGGATGGTATTTTAATTGTTTAGAGATGTAAGTGATGTGTGGTAATTCATTGATGGTGAGTTTATTGGATTAAATAATATACTTCTTGTGATGTATGGCGATTTGAGTGGGATTATTGTATTGTTAACATTGATTTGCAGCGTGTACATGCAGTTTACATGTTATGCTACATGTATACACTGTAAATGCAATGTTTTATGAGGCATGTGAGCCTACAGATTGAATGATTAAATGGAATTTGGTTAGGCAATGGGTATTTATTTCACTGAGGATGTTATGCATAACTGTTGTAGGCATTGCAGGATGGCTTCACCCCTTAATTACCTTTCAGGTTAGTACCCGATAAGGTGATTAAGGGGTTCAGTGTTATGTTAATGATATTCAAATGTTGTGGCTATTTATAATGTTGGCAACGGACCCCAAGGATGATGCTGGCGACGGAGACTTCTTATTGATGAGGTTAGTACAATTTTCTTTACATTTTAACGGTATTGAATGTGTTTAATAATGGCCAAATAATGTATTATCCCTATGTGGATAATAGTTATTTGGCACATTATTGTACTGTATGTGCTGGGGGAGGGGGTATTAGGCCCAAGGGTATTTGGTAGGACTCCCCTGTGGGTATTGGGTGAGGGTGGTTGGGGGGCTTTGTGGGGGAGGGTATGTGGGTGATGGTGGCTTAACCCCTTAATAACTGTAGCGGTTAATAACCGCTATGGTGATTAAGGGGTTAGGGGACATTAATTTGGATGTTGTAATTCTTGTGTTTGTTTTGCAGAAGCGGATGGGGCATGGGCAGGATGAAGATGAGGATGGCCTTCATCGTGGCAGTGGGACATGGGTGAGTGCTATATGTACTTAATGTCTTTATTGTTGTGTATGTATTTTAAATGGACAACTGCACTATTATCCATTTGTGGATAATAGTCATTCTGCCCATTACTATACTGTATGTTGTGTATTGCTGCTATGTTTATTGGGGGCATTTGGCCCCAATAAAAATGCTACTATGCGTTAACCCCTTCATTGCCTTAGCGGCCTATCCGCTATGGTAATGAAGCAGCATTAATGTATTTTAATAATATTGTGCGGAAGCAGGAGGCCCCCTGAGCTGAAGCGCATTTATTTGTGGCTCAGAGACCCCCTGCCTCCCGAGTTACAGGCCCCGGTTTGGGCCATCGGTTACAGTGTGGACGCCATGTTTATTGCGGAGATGCTATAAACATGGCGGCGACACTGCCACCCGATGACACATACCGGGGCCTGTAACTCGGAAAGCAGGGGGTCCCTGCTCCACAAAGCAATGCGGTTCAGCTCAGGGGACCCCCTGCTCACTGTACAGTATAATTAAAAAGACATTCATGCTGCTTCATTACCGTTGCACATAGCCGCCAAGGTAAGGAACGAGTCTTTATTGATGTGTGTGTGTTTTATTTATACTGTACATGTGCAGAGGGTCTCCGGAGCAGAACCGCGTTGGTTTCAGGTCCGGGGACCCCCTGCCCCCCGAGATACAGGCCCCTTTATGGGGTGCCGGTATCCCTCTGGTTTGTTTACAGGTCGCGGTCACGTGATCGGGACCTTTAAACGCCGAGGGATACCGGCACCTCATAAAGGGGCCTGTATCTCGGGGGGCAGGGGTCCCCGGACCTGAAACCAACGCAGTTCAGCTCCGAAGACCCCCTGCACATGTACACTATGAGTAAAAGTTGTTTTTAAATACTTTTTTTGTTGCCGATGTTTGCGCTGAGAGAGCGGCTTGTCTCTCTCAGCTGCAAACATCTATCGGCACCAAAGGCTTATCGGGAGCCTTATCGGGAGCCAGGCTGTATCGCCACAGGTCATCGGCAGCTTTGCTTTCGCAGTGCTTCGGCAGGGATCGGAAGGATTCGGCCCTTACTGAATACTGCGAGGGCAAAGCGCCAAAAAATGGCCTGTTAGCCACCAATCCGCAACCCTTACTGAAAATGTTGGATCGGGGCTTACTGCATGAGGCCCCATGTCCCTAAGCGGGCCTGAGGATGCACATTGTAGGGAGATGTTTCACATGAGTAATCAGGTTGTGCTCTGGTGTTCCAGTCAGAATGTTCTAGGTGGAACTGTTGTTTAAGGTTTTAGGTACAATACAATGAATCAAATACACTACAGTTTGGAATCTGAATTTAAGTTGGTTGTGTTTAGGAAAAACTGATATCTGTACGTGTGTTAATGCTATAGAAATCAATATAAAAACAGGGATACAGGATGCCGGCCAAGTTAGTTCTCTTATTGCAGTGCAAATCTGAGAAATAATGTTCTCTTTGCAGAGTGGAAATATAGAATAGGTTAACAATAATACAATTAACCCAACCAATGTGAAAAGCATTGTAAGTTCCTTAAGGCAGGGCCTTTTCTAACACATTGCATGTCTATCCTACCTCTTCTAACACAATTTTAATCTGTAGTCTGTAAATGTGATTTATGCCCATAATCATATCTTTGACTGTCCCTTAAATATCTGTAAACTGAATGTATATAACCTTTGTTTATTTTATGCAACCATCTATTATTATTATTATAACTTGGATTTTCCTGTCTGTCTCTGTACAGTATGTAACCAAATAATTGTATTTAATTTTTTAGCTGTTATGAAACTGACTGTAAAGTATTGCGATGCCCCTTAAGTGGAGGCCTGTATTTACTTTTTTTTAAAAGATGATGATGAAAGCAAATAAACAAAGATCATGTGAAGAAGGAGTGGCTTAGTGAGCAAATACATTGACTGGCACTGAGAGTTTGAAGCAGGTGGAGTCTGGTTCAATTCCCGGTGTCGGCTCAGGCACCAAAAAACATAGATTGTAAGATCCACGGGGCAGGGACCTGTGCCTGCAAAATGTCTCTGTAAAGCGCTACGTTAAAAAAATTAGCAGCACTATACAAGAACATGCTATTATTATTATCATACATACATGATCCAAAGAACCCCAGAGAGATGGGTGCTGCTCATCCCAAACTGTTAAGTCAGTCTTACAGTAGCTTCACAATGTATTCAATAGGGGGCGCAGAAAAAATGGTGATATACTATATACTATATACTATATACTACTACTACTATATACTATATACTATATATATATATATATGTATGTAACAGGTTTTCCCCCCCCAATCGCAGATTATACTGTGGGTGCGGAGAAACACACAATGTTACCATAGGTGTGGTGCATTACCTGGTGGCTCACAGGAGGGCTGAGCTAACGCCATGGGGAACCTGGGGCAATTATACTAGGGATACTCAATTACAACGATGCAGCGCCTCCACCTGCGATGGCTCCCACCAGAGGGGGAGTGGTTCCTCGCAGGACAATACACAATAACCACGTACAACAGATTGGCTAACAACTGGTGATTTTACTAACGAGCATATAGAGACAAATAACATCAACACATAGCAACAAGGGTCCCCCCCTAAGGGCAACCAGACTACGGCGTCTTTCAGGATGCTAACGCTAACTTGCACCACGGCGGGTGCCCACACTTTATACGTCACGGCGGACGCTAACCTCTTAGGCGTCACGGTGGACGCTAACCTTTATGCGTCACGGCGGACGCTAACCTTTATGCGTCACGGCGGACGCTAACACCTCCACAGAGTGATCCCACCCCGTGTCCAGTAAACCCAACCTAATGTCTCGCACTCCCAAATCACATACAAGTGTGTGTGGGTGACTGCGCAGCCACTATGTCTGGTGTTAGGCCTGGTTGGTGCACGTGAGGTAGTGGGTTACCTGCCCGGGCTCCAGCCACGGGTGCTGCTATACCACCGGGGTTGGATCGTCGTGATATCCTCCTACGCGTGGGGTGAATTCCGGCGTGGATAATATCACCACAGCTCCACACCGTCTGTGCCTTGGCGAGGATCTGTATGCTGCCCGCAGGCCACAGTCACTGCTGGCTTGGCCTCCGTGAAGATAGGCCAGCTCTCTGTCAGCAACCGATCAATATTCTTGGTTCACTACTAATAACTAGATAATGGGGCATAGTCCCTAACCTAGGGCTTGTCCCTACAACACTCAGCTAGGATGACTCAGGGTTATCTGGGGCCTAGGGGAGTGCTGGCCTAGTGCAGGGAGTCACTGACTCCTGCACCCTACCTCCTTCCCCTAGCTGCTCCTCTCACCAACTCACCAGCATGCTCCAAGCCCGCGAAAAGTCTTACTTTGTTGCCAGCAGAACTCCTGCAGCCCTATTGGCTCCCTGGCGTCATGGGGCCCTCCAGAGGCTCATGGGACTTGAAGTCCCCTTACAGAGCCCTCCTCTGATTGGCCAGGGCTTCGCGGGCTTTACTGTCTCTTCACTGCGCATGCGCGAACTCCCTAGAGTCCTCCCGGCGCTCCTAGTCCCTGCGCATGCGCAACGCATCTAACAATGGCGGCGCCCTGCTCCGCGAGCCACCAGGGCCGCAGCAACGCGACCGCGGCCTTAACAACGGCCCGATCGCGTCCCCGGCAACCGGCCCGATCGCGTCCCTGACAACCGGCCGCAGTTCTAGTTAACGCGCGGCTCGCGCACCAGTACCCCTCACTCCCTCGTACTCGGCGGCCATGCACAGCGGAAGGAGGGGGGGTCAGTATGGCAAGGGGGACCTGGTTACATCTATATATATACACAGAGGAGAAAAATCTATAGTAAATCACAATCCTTGCAAAAGTGTAAAGTGATCCTTATGCACTCACATATTTCAGGTATTGATCAAGCATTAAATTGTTCCCCAAATGCCATTTCATATGATATAAAGAGGTATGAAAAACAAATTTAGTGTAGTTCTGTAGTTTTAATATAAAATGGAAAAAAATGAGCAAAGTATACACACACAAACATAAGTACAGTTCCAGATCAGAGTCTGCAGCCATGACTTTTTCAAGGCTTGTGAATTACTGCACTTTGTATTTTGTCTTCTCTTTTTTATTTTAGTGTACAGTAATTACCCCTTTGGATGCGCCCTCTGTTCAAGAAATGAATATAAATCTCTGGCATTGGCAGTTTTCAACTTGTGTTGAGTCATTGTTACAAATGTGTTCAAATCAATGAAAAGCTTTTTAAGAGTTTAGATGGAACTTCTCTATGTTGGCATTGTCGACATGTACTAACTTTTTATTTCTCAATGTGAGCCCTAAATGTAATTATCTTTTTTAGAAGCCAATATATGGTCGCACACCAATGGGATGCGCACGATGTAGCAATATAAATGGTACAGTACTGTAGGTACGTAAAACAATTGAATTGTGCTCCAAAAAAATTGTTGCGCCTGCGTCAAAATCATCCGACATGTTGAGCCTGATGTATGCCCTAAAAAGTCTATTTATATTAATAGCGCAGAATGAAGTTGCCATGTATAAACCAAAAATGTATTCGATGCAGCACAGATGTTTTATTACATAGGTTAATAAGAATTTTTTTTTTTTTACAGTATGGCTATTATAAATAATAATACACTAATAATTTATACTTACTAATACTAGTCATACATTAAAAAAACCACAGAATTATGTTTTCATTTAAATTGTATCAGTCAGGAATTCAAGATAATGCAATGCGTCGATATTCATTTTAAGCAACGAACTATGCGTCATATGTGTGAAGCCTACATACGTATGGCGCACAGCTATGACGGTTTGTACTACTTTTTAGCACTAACATTTTGCCGCAGAAAAACTATGTCAAATATAATCTTAGTACTTGGCCCCTATGTGTATACTCTACTTAACAAATGCAGTGCAACTCTAGATTCTTTCAAAACTTTGTAGGACTCTCAAACAGAGAAGAGGTAAATGCAGTATTATAAATTGATGGAAGCTAAATCATATGTCTTAAAGCATCAGCCCCCTACTCCCTCCCAGGCCCTAGTTCACCCTTTTCTTCTTACCAATATAGGATATCTGGAGCCAAACCCCATGTTCCTGCGACACTTACAAGTAAACGTAGAACCTGGCAGGGTTGAAGTTGTGGCTGCCTATTGCCCTGTGTGATGGATGTGCTACTTTTAAAAGTAAGTACCTCTGGAACCACTGGGTCCTTAAAGCTGAAAATATTGTGTTTCAGCTCTGAGGACCCTTTTTGTCCCCCATCCTGGCCATAGAGGGGGAAGTAAAAAAAAAAAATAGAACAGCCGCTTTGAAGTTGTAGCCAAAACACTGTGCTCCAGCTCTAATCAAGCACAAACACATATGACCAGGCACCTATACATACTGTATGTAGCAAGCTTTATTCTACCTAGCCTACCCATAACACAATATATACAGTAGCGCTATAACGCTGAATATCACAGAGTTTCCATAATATTCAATGGCAGTGATAATGCAGGTTATCACACAATATCCCACTACATCGTGCCAGTGGAAGCTACATCTGTACAATAAGCATTTTTTAATTTTTTTAAAATAAAATATGAAGACTGCTCTGCTGCCATTGATTCCTCCACTTTAATTGCAGTCACTAGTTCTCTGGCGAGACCTTCTACAGTTGTTGAGTGTCACAATGTAAATGCTGCTTCTGTGAACATTAATTTATCTAGAATGTGCAGGCAAGGAATTAAAGAACAAATGATTTCTTTATAAAACTTGCTGATCAAGTAACACATAAGAGAATGAAAAATTATGTAAAATAAATAAAAACACGGGCAAAACCTAATAATCTAAGCGAGTAAAAAAAAAAAAAGCAGAAGAGAAAAGAGGAGATAAAGTAAGATAACCCCAGATCAAGAAGTACTAAATAAAGGAAAATCTAATGCAATCCAATAGACCTGAAAATGTGTCACGCTTACTGCTATCAGTCAAAGAGCCTTTGAATACGCTAAATCCTTAATCAGTATAGCCTAAGACCCCAATGACTATGTGTAGAAGTGTTAGTCCAGATAAATCCTTGAAGGTTTCAGAGATTTGAAGAGCCCTGGCACTTCCCTGTGTTGTTCCTGCCCTTTGTCCTCTACAGTCTACACCATGATGTCATTATTGAAGTTTTATACTCACTATGCACGCTGTAAGTTGACATTGACAGTTTTAGCACTTTCCCATTGACTCTGGAGGATTCTTAGCTTTGAAGCTATTTGGCCTTGAGCAGAAAATTCTTTCTTTTTTTCTGAGCTCACACTGGCTCATAATCTCTGAGAACGGCTTTTAGATTTAGCGCAGCCCTGGTTGAATTCTAAGAGAAAGATGTGTTCCTGATTAAAAGAAGGGGAAAAAAAAGACACATACATCATAAAACAACACAAAGCAGGTACAAAATGACACACACAGCAAAGTTTATATTAATAAACATTATTGGACACTGTGTCAAAGGAAGCTATAGTAAGTAGTCATATAAATTCAGCAGGCATGATAAACACCAAACCAATAGATTCACTCAAGGTAATGTATAGTATGCATACGAACAGTTTTTTTCGCAAAGTTATTCGAACAACTATTCTCAAACATGATTTCAAGATCATGTCCCACCCACGTATTTTTCACCGGAGATGTGCGAAATATTAGCTGTATTTTGCAAACCAAGCAAAATTTTAAATAACAATTCTCGATGAAAATGTTTCTGCACTCTGAGTGCTTCACCAAAATTTGCCAAACATTAAAAGTCTATGTACATTGTGATTTCTATTAAATTTCCCTTGCTCCAAAGACTATTATAAGGACACACAACCCTATTAATACCAGCTGTGTCGCTGGACCAAACGCCACAATATTGGACACCCCTCAACATTCAAACACCCCAAACCTTAATAGGACCAGCTATGCGGCTGGACCATACTCCATCCCATAATGAGCAGCCCCTTATTCCCTCTAGATTGTAAAATCTCAGTAGGGCAATCATTACCTTCTGTATCTATTTTCACTTGTTTGTCCTTATTTGTATGTCTTTATTTTTCTGTAATTGATGTCTAGACTGTACCAGAGGAGGAAGAGGATGAGGATTATGATGAACATGGAGGGGGGAGGGTGGTGGTGGAGGGCGAGGCAGAGTTTGCACGAGTAGGTGGAGAAGCAGAACAGCTTCTAGAAGGCTCCTCAGGCCAGCAGCAGCAATATCTAGTCCTCTCTCCTCAAGTCCTGCAGCACCATTTACTTCTGGACTGTTTCTTCATCTATTGAGAAATTAAGATTTTTTTTTTCTCATACAGGATGAGGATGATGGTTTGTTTTTTCCAAACAGAGTGAGGATGAGGGTGCAGCCACCTGTTTTTCCTGAGGCAGAGGAAAGTGGAGACTCATCTGGGTATCTCTGCACTTATAGGGAACATGACCAGTCATCAGAACTCTACATGGCAAAGTAGTGAGAAGGGTGCAGAGTAGCATAGTTGTAGAAGGGAGGGCTGAATTTCTGGTCGTTGATCATGATGATGATGTACTAATGATGGATGTACTTGGAAGTAATAGTGATAATGATGCTCCA